>NC_066571.1:4663282-4780782 GCF_024679095.1 Eriocheir sinensis
CTCTCATCCTAATCTGTCCTATTACGGCGCATCCTATTTCGTCATAGTCAATCCTTATCTAGGCCTATAGTATACAATTTTACCATGTTATATGTTATCCTCTTATTTTCAACCTCATCTGTCTAATGCAATCTTTTCCTATACTGTTCTATCCATTTTTAGCTTATCCAACCTCTGCTATTATTGTAACGTCTTTTCTAATCCTATCCAGATGTATTCTATCCCATTGTGACCTGTTTTATCCTATCAATCCTTTTCTCTCATATACAATCTTGCCCTGTCATTTTATCCTATCCATTCTTTTCTCTTATATACAATCTTGCCCTGTCATTTTATCCTATCCATTCTTTTCTCTTATATACAATCTTGCCCTGTCATTTTATCCTATCCATTCTTTTCTCTTATATACAATCTTGCCCTGTCATTTTCTATCCTTAAATACCTCAAAAACACGGTATCCTTTGACGCTTCCACTCCTCACATCAACTCTCTCCATAGGCCGAAAATGAGATCAATCGGGTCCTCATAAGTGTTGTCTTAGGTTCCCGGTACAGAAGAAGAGTCTGAGTACCACCAGGGCCACTAAACTACCTCTGGAAATGCCCCAAACTCCTACTTAAGCCTTGTTAAATATGTTTGAGGATACGGCTGATGTCTTGTGCTATTTTTCCTTCCTACTGTTGTGCATCTTTTCCTCATCGTATTTTCTCCTCTCCTGGCATTCTCCATCGTATATAATCTTATTCTGACCTTTTTTTATCATATTCAATCATGGCCTGACCTTACCTCGAATTGGATGACTTTAAAATACCCATCAAATGTCCGTATCGCCACCCGTAGAGTTTCCCCGCTTGCCTCGCCACCAAACAACCAGCAACGTTTTGTTTAGTGTGCGCCAAATCACGTTTTCTATGGTGAAGGTAGAGAGAAAATGTTATCTTTTGAGGGTAGAGTTATTTTGTACTCGAGAGCTCATTGTGATGCAGGAAGGAGCTAATGAAGGGAGCTGTCTTTTTTAAGATTTATAGTGATATTTTTACAGCTTTCACGTTCCTTTTGTAACTGTTAAGTAAAAAACACATCAAACTAACATGAAAGAGAACTATTACTTATTATTATCATTATTATTCTTAGTATTAGTGGAAATAATTATATACTTGGTTTATAAGACGCTATTAAGAGACAGGAACATCAACAGAAGTATTTATTTGTTGTTATTTATGTTTTTGAGTCTGGGGAGAAGGCGATGGATGGGGGAAAGGTGTGAAGGCTGAGGGGATGATAGGGAAGGGAGAGAAAGACGGGGAGGAGGAGGGAACGATGGGATGGGATGAGACAAGATGTGAGGGGCGTGGGAAAAGATGGGAAATGGAAGGAAGAACAGGGGAGGGAAGGGGACGAATGGGGAAAGATGAGGGAAGGAAAGGGAAGGAGAGGGAAGGGAAGGGGATGAATGGGGAAAGATAGGGGAAGGGAAGGAAGGAAAGGGAAGGGAAGGGGGATGAATGGGGGAAGGGAATGAAGGAGAGGAAAGGGAAGGGGGATGAATGGGGAAAGATAGGGATGAGAAGAGTCTATGATGAGGTTTTGGGGAGGAAAAAAAAGTTACGGCTTGTTGCTACATATTGTGTTGTGAAGAGGGAAAAGGAGGAGGAGGAAAAGAAGGAAGACGAGGAGGAGGAGGAAGAGAAGGAGACGAGAAAGTGTTGAAAAAGAGGAGGAAGATTAGGAGGAAAGAGGAGGAAAAGGAAAAGAAGGAAGACGAGGAGGAGGAGGAGGAAGAGGAGGAGACGAGAAAGTATTGAAAAAGAGGAGGAAGATTAGGAGGAAAGAGGAGGAAAAGGAGAAAGTCGTCAGGAGCTTTAATTTTCTCTCCATTGACCAACTTCTGAGAAAGGGACGAGGAGGAGGAGGAGGAGGAGGAAGAGGAGGAGGAGGAAGAGGAGGAGGAGGAGGAGGAATGTTACGTCTTAAAAGCTTCTGTTTAGCGGAGGTGAAGCGGAAGTGGGACAAGAATTTCTCTTTAAATTTGTGGCCACAGAAATCCTTGCTCGCCTCCCCCCCTCCCCATTTCCTCCCCCTCCCCCCTCACCTCTTCCCCTCCCCTTCCCCTTCTTTTACTTCCATCGCTTCTCAAGTTCTCATTCACCTCTTTAACCCTTCCTTCTTCTTTCTGTTGTTTCCCCTTTCGTCATCTCGCTAATCTAATCTTTCATTCTTTCTTTCCTTCTTCCATTTTTTTTATACTCTCCCTCTTCTTCCTCCCTCTCTTCTCTCCCTATCACTCCCATCTACTCATCTCTTCATCATCCTTTCCTTCCTTCATTTCTTTCGTTCTTCATTCACCCTTCTTGCATTCCTCCCTTACTCTCCCTTATTTCACATCACCGTCTACTTCATCCTCTTCTACCCTCCCTTCTTCCCCTACTTAGACATCATCCCATTCAGTCTCATCCTCCCCATCCCTCTTCCATCTAAATTTGAGACTCACCTTTCCGTCTCATCCCATCCATCTCTTCTCTCTCACTCTATCTTCCTCTTCCTCCTTCTCTCACTCCCATTCATAAAATCTCTCATTCTATATTCTCTACCACTTCCCACTTTCCCTTCCACAGAATAACCTTCCTCTCCTCCCCTTCCTTCCCTTCATCCTTCCCCTACTTTCCCTTCTTGGTCTCCTTCTTCCTCTCCATATCTCCTCAACTTCCCCAACCTCTTCCTCCCTTTTCCTATTCCTTTCATCTCCCTTACCCATATATCACTTCCTTCACGCCCTTCCTGACTTCCTCCTCTTCCTCCTCCTCTTCCTCCATTAATCACCTTCACAAGTGACAGGGACGCCTAAAGATGGAATTTCTTTAAAAAATCATGTCACTTTCGAGTCGTGAACATGTTTGCTTCACTTTTTTTTATGTGTGTGTGTGTGTTCGTATGTGTATTATGTTAACTCTCTCGCTTTGTCTATATCCCTCTGTGCCTGTCTGTGTGTTTCTCTCTATCTTCAATCTATTTTATATACAGTTTTATTTTATACAGGTTTTAGAAGTAATCATCTGTACACAATATTTCTTAGGCAATTCATATTTCCAGTACATACTTCCTAATTCATGCAAAATACATTAGAAAAATACAAATATGTCACAAAAACTTGTAGCGGAGGACCAAGACGACTTAAAAATGGTGGTGGGTTGTGAGTGTTGTTTCTGTTGTTGGTGGTGTTGACTAGGGTTGTAATGGTGATAGTGTTGGTGATAATGTTGGTGGTGGTGATGGTCGGGGTGATGGTGATATTTATGGTGCCCTTATTTGTATTGATGGTAGTGGTGGTGGTGATGTTGGTGCTGTTAGTAGTGATGATGGCCATGGTGGTGGTTGATGGGTCATGGTGTGGGTGGTGATGTGGTGTTGGTTGGTGGTTATGGTGTTAGTGGTGGTGTTGGTGGTGATGGTCATGGTGTTAGTGGTGATGGTGGTGTTAGTAGTGATAGTATTGGTGATGGTGGTCATGGTGGTGGTGATGGTCGTGGTGTCCCTGGGCAAGGCCACGGCCCATCTCCAGCCTCGCGAGGGCCACCACTCCTGAGGCTCATCACAACACGTCCCGCCGCCGCCACGCGTCCAACTCCGTCCAACTCCCTCGCGCGTGTGTCCTGAGAGCATCCTACGATCCTTCCTTCTTCCTATTCTTCCTCCTATCCTTCTTTCTATCCTTCCTTCCTACATCTGATTATTCTTTTTTTCCCTTCTCTCATTCCTTCCTTCCTTCCTTCCCTCCTTCTTCCCATCCTTTCTTTTATTCTTCCTTCCTTCTTTCATCTGTTTTTTTTCTCTTTTTCCATTCTTCCATTCCATCCTTCCTTCAATCCTTTCTTCTATTCTTCCTTCCTTCCTTCATCTGGTTTTTCTTTTTTCTCTTCTTCCATTCCTTCCTTCCCTCCTCCCTTCCCTCCCTCCTCCTATCCTTCATTCTTTCAGTCATTACTACATTTATTCATTCATTTTTTCTTTCCTTCTATTCTTCTCTCCTGCCTTCCCTCCTTCCTCCTATCCCTCCTTCAATCCTTCATTCATAACTCCATTCATTCATTCATTTTTTTCTTTCCTTATTTCCTTCTATTCTTCCTTCCTGCCTTCCCTCCTTCCTCCTATCCCTCCTTCCGTCATTCACTCATTCATTCTTTCCCTCTTTCCTTCCTCCCCTCCATCCTGCCCTCTTCCCTTCCTTCCCTAGTGTTCTAATCTTCCTTTTCTTTTTTTTCTGTCCTTTTCTTCCTTCCTTTCTTCCATCATTCTTGCCTTCCTTGAATGCCCTATTTCTCCTCTTTCTTATTCTTCTCTTCCTCCTCCATTTTCTCTTCTTCCTCATCTTCCTTCTTCTACTGTTGAAGCTGATTCCTATTTTACACTTTTATTTTTATTTTTATTTATCATCTCTGCTGATATTGCCTCTTACATTCATCTTTTTTTTGGGGGGGTCATCATCATCATTATCATCATCATCATCATCATCATCTCTACTGTTTCTTCTTTTTCCGCTTCCCCCTTCTCCCCTTCCTCCTCCTCCCCTTCCTCCTCCTTCTTCTTCCTCTCCTTTTCGCTGTTCTGTTTTTAATATTTCTTCTTCTTCTTCTTCTTCTTCTTCTTTCCCGCTCCTTATTCTATCTCCCTTCATCATCTCCCCCTCATCAGTGTCTAACTCATTTCTCTCACTCCCCCTATTCAGAAAAAAAAGGGGGTGAACAGACAAACACTCAACCCTGACGGACAAACAAACAAGTGAAGATCGGTGTGTGTTAGCGCGGGAAAAAAGGTGTGATCGGAACCCATTTATATTAGACTGACGTGAGTGCCCAAGAGTCAACAGTATCCCAGAGAGGAGAACGAACCAAAGTGTCGTGTGAAAATAGAGTAACAGACGTGTATATAGTACCTGTGTATCCTGTGTAACACCTGGTGGAAGATTACCTGACCTCACCTGGCCTAACCTGACCTCACATTACTTCACCCAGAGGAAAGAAAGATGGTGTTTATTGTACCGAACTGCAACTGCGCCGCCCGACAAAAGGCTTCTAAGAGGTAAGGAGGAGGAATAGAAGGAGTAGGAGGAGGAGAAGAAGGAGGAGGAAGAGTAGGAGGAGGAGGAGATGAATCGAAAGAGAGTGAAGAGAAACGATATTTGTGAAAGATTAAAGTGTAAAGGAACAGAATGGCAAGCGTTAAATAAGACGAAGAAGAAGAAAAGAAAAAAAAGAAAGTAGTTGAAGAGGAGGAGGAGGAGGAGGAGGGAGATGAATCGAAAAAGAGTGAAGAGAAACGATATTTGACGAAGATTAAAGTGTAAAGGAACAGAATGGCAAGCGTTAAATAAGACGAAGAAGAAGAAAAGAAAAAAAAAAGAAAGTAGTTGAAGAGGAGGAGGAGGAGGAGGAGGAGGAGGAGGGAGATGAATCGAAAAAGAGTGAAGAGAAACGATATTTGACGAAGATTAAAGTGTAAAGGAACAGAATGGCAAGCGTTAAGTAAGGCGAAGAAGAAGAAAAGAAAAAAAAAAAGTAGTTGAAGAGGAGGAGGAGGAGGAGGAGGAGGGAGATGAATCGAAAAAGAGTGAAGAGAAACTATATTTGTAAAAGATTAAAGTAGAAAGGAAGAGAATGGCAAGCATTAAGTAAGACGAAGAAGAAGAAAAGAAGAAAGAAGTGGAAGAGGAGGAGGAGAAGAGGAGGATGAGGAGGAAAGAGATAACCGACCCTAAAGAAAGTTGTAGAGAAAGGATACTAAATGGTAAGTGTTGAGTAAGAAAAAGAGGAAAATAGAGAAAAGAAAGAAAGAGTTGAAAGAAGAAGATGTAACAGGAGGAGGAGGAAAGAAGAGATAACCGACCTTAAAGAAAGACGCAGAGAAAGTATATTAGATTTTACGTAGAAGAAACGCGAAAAAGGATGAAAATGGTAATTGTGACGCAGGAGTAGAGAGAAAAAAGAGGAAAAAAAGAGAAAATAAAACTGCGGAAGAGCAAGATGTAAGGGGAGATGCAGAGTACACATTCCCACGCGTTCAGGTGTGCGGGGCGGGGGAACAGGTGTCACGGCTACCTGGGCCACTTACACCCGAGGACCTTAATTTGGCGGGCTCGTGGGTGGCGGGAGAGAGATATGGAGGTAGAGGATAATTTATTTGCGGAGGAAAAGAGAAGAGTTGAAAGGTGGGGAGTCTCTCGTGGGAAGTGTAGCTGCTCTTGTTGTTGTTGTTGTTGTTGTTGTTGTTGTTGTTGTTGTTGTTGTTGTTGTTGTTGTTGTTGTTGTTGTTGTTGTTGTTGTTGTTGTTGTTGTTGTTCTTCTTCTTCTTCTTTATCACTTTTTTTCTGTCTCTCTCTCTCTCTCTCTCTCTCTCTCTCTCTCTCTCTCTCTCTCTCTCTCTCTCTCTCTCTCTCTCTCTCTCTCTCTCTCTCTCTCTCTCTCTCTCTCTCTCTCTCTCTCTCTCTCAGAGAGAGAGAGAGAGAGAGAGTCATATTACGTGCTCACATATATAAATATGTTTGTTTACTTATTTATTCATATATTTATTTATTCATGTATTCACGTTTTATCAGTATACTGCATTTTCTTTTTTGTCTGTCTGTTCATTACTATTTTTATCTGTGTGTGAGAGTCCTGTTTTGGGTGTGACGCTGGGGAGGAGAAGGAGGAGGAGGTGGAAGAGGAGGTGGAGGTGGAGGAGGAGGAGGAGGAGGAGGTGGAGGTAGGCGTGTCGATCACCGGTTTGCAAGCTTATCTTCTCCTCCTCTTCCTCCTCCTCCTCCTTTTCCTTTTTCTCTTCCTCCTTGTTTTTTTGTATCATTTTGTTGTATTTAATAGGGTTGTTGTTGTTGTTGTTGTTGTTGTTGTTCTTTTCTTCTTCTTCTCTTCCTCGTCCTACTTCTCTTTCTTTTCCTTTTTCTTCTTCTCCTCTTCTTTTTCTTCATATTTTCTATCCTCCTCCTCCTCCTCTTTACGGCTTCAGGCAAGGTTATACTAAAGGAAAGCATCGGAGGTCAGCCAGCGTTTCCTTCCCCTCGTTATGATGTGTTTCCTCAAGGTCTGACGGGCTAGAGAACCTCACATTAGCATTCCAAGAGGGAGGGAAAGGCGCTGGGAAGAGGAGGAGGAGGAGGAGGAGGAGGAGGAGGAGAGAGGAGGTGAAGGGAAGGGACGAGGAAAGGGGACGGGATGGGAAAGAGGAGAGGAGTAAGATGAGAGATGGAGAGTAGTGAAAAGAAGAAGGGGAAAGGGAGACGAGGGAGATGAGAGAGGGAAAGGATTGAAAAGAAGAAGGGGGAAGGAATGGGAAGGAGGAGAGAAGGAAGATGAGAGAGGGAGAGTAGTGAGAAGAAGAAGGGGAAAGGGATGGGAAGGGGAGTGGAGGAAGATAGGAGATGAAGGAGCGAAAAGAGGAAGGCTAAAGAAGGGGAAAGAAAGCGGAAGGGAAGGAAGGAGAAGAAAAGGTGAAGGGAAAATTAAGGGAACGTAGACAAGCTTTTTTCTAAGGTAGTTTGTTTTTAGGTGAAAGTTGGAAAAGATAAAATAAATGTTTCGATATATTGTTTTGACCTTCTTAGTTACGAATGACTGGTTTTGTGTAGCCTATTGGTAAACTCTCTCTCTCTCTCTCTCTCTCTCTCTCTCTCTCTCTCTCTCTCTCTCTCTCCAAACATTTTATGGACCGGAAATTTGGGTCATTGTAATTTTTTGTTCTTCCTCGTATATATATTTTCTCTCGAGGTCGTTTTTGTGGTTTATAAAAGGTTCATATTTACTGCCTTTAACCTACTTCACTTTTGATATATAGGAAAGCAAATGGCTCACTATGAAGCCCTGAGTAATTGAGACGCAAATATTCTTAACATTTCCTTTATTTTCTAACGTTTACCTTAAAATTGAGACTGAAAAAAAAAAACCCCACCCTTGTCTGCATTCCTTTCATCTTCTTTCACCACTTTTCTCAACATTCCTTCTTTTCCTCCTTCTCTTTCTCTTCTTCTCTGCTTATGTCTTTTATTCTAGTATATTGCGTTTTAAACAAATTTCCCCGCAACCACAAGACTGCAATAAAAGGGAGAGTTTCACCTTCATCGCCAAGTTCACAGACGTTTTCTATCTTATCCTTGTAGCTGAGAAAATGGTAAATGTTTCTCTTCATATCCGTGTCTGTGTATTACTTCGACGTTTATCATTCTATTGAGATCTTAAGACATAACATTTTCTCCCGCCTCCCCTCGCCACAAGATTGCAATGGAAGGAAGAGTTTTGTCCTCGTTGCAAAGTAGACGTTTTCTATTCCTGCCTCAGAGAAAATGTGGAATACGAGGGAGACTAGAGTGTGTCAAGGGGGCGTCAGCGATATGATGATGTTAGTTGAATGTGGAATACGTACGAGGCTGTCAACAATACGATAATGTGGAATACAATAATGATATTAGTCAAATGTGGAATACGAGGCTGTCAACAATATGATAATGTGGAATACGAGGCTGTCAACAATACAATAATGATGTTAGTCAAATGTGGAGTGCGAGGGGAACTAGAGTCTGTCAAGGGTCTGTCAGCACTATAATAATGATGTTAGCACCCAAAATGATCTTCGATGCGCATGCTTGTAACGTCGTAGGATTTCGTGAGTGAGTCTTCAGCACATTCGTAACTAACCCCAAACACATTCACACCCCAGAGACACGCCAGTCCTCGTCGACAGACCGACTTGGTCGGCTAGATTTCGGTCGCCGATAGAGTCGGTCTGTCGGCACCCTGCTGCTTTGGCAAAGGCCCGTGCTCCCTCGTGCAGGGAGGGAGGAATCTTTTCCCTTCTTAACAAGGTCCCGTTTCCTCTAGTGATACTAGGAGATAAATCTTAAAAAAAAACCTCCCACGTCAAGAAAACACGATGTAGGTGTGTTTATTCCTTTCGTAGTGTCTGTATACTTAAAAAAAGTGACCTAATCCTTCATTATGAGCCAAGTAGATGCATTTAAATCTACAGCAAGCCCCAAACACACTCCACACGTCAAGAAAACACGGTGCAAGTGCTTTTATTTCCTTGTATAGTGCCTTCATACACCAAATCCTTCATAAATTAAGAGTAGATACATTGAACTCCCTTATATAAGCACTAACTATCCCTTCGACACCAATAAAACGCTCTATAATATGTACATCAATCCCTTTACCCCATTCTCAGAGACTTATCACACTCGGCCTTCCTATATAGCATTGTCAAGGCCTGAAGCTCCTCTCGTTTAACCTTTGTGGGCCGCGACGGTCGATGGGTGACCTCAGCGCGGCCTTGAGGTGGCTGTGGCGGCCGTTGATCACACGCCAAGCAGCTGCAACTCTTACGGAAAAGCTTTTAAGTTATATACGATCCTCGGGCTAGTAGTAGTAGTAGTAGTAGTAGTAGTAGTAGTAGTAGTAGTAGTAGTAGAGGAGTGCTGTGATGATGATTGAGTGACAGAACTCCCTCGTTATTATGTTAGTTCATGTTTGTCGTGCATGAGAGGCATCAAAACCGAGTTAAATCAAATATTGTAACTCGCACGTGAAGCAGAGGCGTCGTATTTTCAGTGATTAAATGAAAATATATAAAAATCACCGTCGTTCTTGTGATAATCTATTTTTGGTGTGAATTTAAGACTGAGATTTAAAGGATGGGAAAGAGATTGGATTACTCGCACGACTTTAAGTTAATCTCGATCACTTAAAAGTCACTGTCAGTAGAGTCGCGTTCTCATGATTAATAAAGAAAAATGATGCGATTATTCTAACTGACATTTTTTTTTTACAACAAAGGAGACAGCTCAAGGGCACAAAACAGGAAACAATAGTAAAAAAAGCCCGCTACTCGCTGCTCCTAAAAAGAATCCAGAGGTGGCCGAAAGAGAGGTCAATTTCGGAAGGAACATGCAAAAAAGGAATTAAGAAACATAAAAGAGATTGAATTACGTCGTCAAATAACTCATAACCAAGTGGAATCAACTGTCAACTCTCACGGTAAAGGTAGAGTCACGTTATCGATGAATAAAGAAAAAAATAAAGTCATTGGTCACGTGATAGTTAGGTTTAGGCGTGTAGGAAAGGGAGTTAAGAGAGAGAACGAGGCAGAATTACGTTGTTTGTTAGTTCAGGAAATGTCTTAATCAGGGTTTATCAAGGGAACTGGTGTGTGTGTGTGTGTGTGTGTGTGTGTGTGTGTGTGTGTGTGTGTGTGTGTGTGTGTGTGTTTTATTGATTTCCTCTTGTTCTGTCACGCATTCCTCCCCTTTTCTCTCATCTCCTCCCTCTCTCTCTCTCTCTCTCTCTCTCTCTCTCTCTCTCTCTCTCTCCATCCTTCTATTCACCCAATATTTCTTCCCTCCCTCCATCTCTCTCTCCTCCTATTGCTCCCTCTGTCTCTTCTCTCCCTTTCCTTCCCTTCCTCCTTGTCTTTTCTGGTCTTATTCCTCTCCTTCCCTCGCCATTGCCCACTAAGAATCTGTTTTAAGTTAAGATAAAATTAATGTTATTGTTCGTATGTGATTTGTGTTCCCTTCCTCGCTATCGCTGTCCTTCCTTCCTTCCTTCGTTCCTTCCTTCCTTCCTTTCCTCCCTCTTCCTCTGTCTTCCGCTTATCTTTCTTCCATCTTTTTCTATCGCCATTATTCGCCATTGCCTACTGCTTTTACATTTACGAGCTAAAAAAAAAAAAAGTTGGCAGTTAATACTCGGTTTCTCGTCCTCTCTCCTCTCTTCGACTCGCCTTTCCTTTATTCTTTCTTATCTAACTCTCATCCTCTTCTTCCCACGTCATTACCTCCCACGAAATCCGTATACGTTTAGGAGCTGAGATCGATGTTGTTAGCCGGCAAGCCAGAGTTACCTTGCTACGGGGACTTAAATATACCAAAGCAAAGACGAAAGATTGCGAAAACTCCTTGTAAAGCGTTTAGTGTCCTTATGAATCTTGCAAACCAAAGAGTAAAGATTGCGAAAACTCCTTGTAAAGCGTTTAGTGTCCTTATGAATCTTGCAAACCAAAGACTAAAGATTGCGAAAACTCCTTGTAAAGCGTTTGATGTCCTTCTAAAGCTAGCAAACCAAAGACCAAAGATTGCGAAAACTCCTTATAAAAGCGTTGTGTGTCCTTCTAAAACTAGCAAACCAAAGACCTAAGATTGCGAAAACTCCTTGTAAGCGTTAAATGTCCTTCTTTAGTATTTTGTGTTCATGCAGAAGCTAAGAAAGAGAAGGAAACTATGCAGGGAAGCTCTATAGTATCGCAAAGTATAAAGCAAAACGGAGAATCCAAACCCATTATACTGAGCTGTGGAACTGATTAAAAGAGGTGAGGTGAGGGTGAGAGGCAGAGGGAGGGTGAGAGAGAGGCTGAGTAGCGGTGAGAAGGGTGTCAAGTACGGTGGCTATTCATAGGGTGACTTAGATCAGAATAGTGTGTGTGAAAGAAGTGGCGTGATGTGTTGAGTGTGTGTGTAGGGGAGAGAGAAGGGGGGGGGGGGGGAGAAGGGAGGATCGAGATGGTTGGGGGAAGGAGAATGGGGGGAAGAAGGGAGGGTCGAGGTGGTGGGGGGCGGCAGCGAAGGGGAACTGTAATCTTGTCCTCCTAGGTGTGGGTTTCCGAGACGTTGTTGTTGTTAGTTTTTTTACGAGGATGTGTCAGGGAGTGTTGAGTACTTAAGTTTTGAGGAAGGGATGTTAGGTTGCTGTGCTGGGTTCTGGGTTCTGGGTTCTGGGTTCTAGGTTCTGACTCACCTTGTTTTATTCTGGGATGTTCAGTTGTGTTTCTTGGGTGTTTCTGGGAGTGTTGAGTAAAGTTTTGAGGGGGGTTGGACGTTGGCTTGTTGTGCTGTGTCCTGTGTTGTGGTTGGTTTTGTTTTCTTCATGGTTTCTGTGGACGCTTATTTGTGTTTACGTCTTTGGGTGTTTCTGGGAGTGTTGAGGAAAGTTTTGAAAGGGGGGATGGTGGCTTGTTGTGCTGTGTCCTGTGTTGTGCTTGGTTTTGTTTTCTTTGTGGTTTCTAGGGACGTTTACTTGTGTTTTTGTGTTAGTGTGTACGTCTTTCGGTGTTTTTCAGGGAGTGTTGAGTTAGTTTCGAAAGGAGGGATGTTAGGGTTGTCAAGGTTGTTGTGGCGTGTTCGTTGTGGTTGCTTTAGTTTTGTGTGTGCTTTTATAAGGGCGTTTAATTGTGCTTTAGTGTGTGTGTGTGTGTGTGTGTGTGTGTGTGTGTGTGTGTTTGTGTGTGTGTGTGTGTGTGTGTGTGTGTGTGTGTTTGGGTGTTTTTCAGGGAGCGTTGAGGAAGTTTTGAGATGGAGAGATGTTAGGTTGTTGTGCTGTTTTCTGTGTTGTGGGTCGTTCAGTTATGTGTAAGGATGTTTTATTGTGTTTCTGTGTGCGTGTCTATGGGTGTTTATCAGGGAGCGTTGAGGAAGTTTTGAAGGAGGGAAGTTGGCTTGTTGTGCTACGTTATGTGCTATGGTTCTTGTATTGTATGGGCTTGTAGGGACGTTTAGTTCTTTTCATCGTGTCTCAGGAAGGTGGAGGGTAAATCTTAGGTAGGAATTAGCCTGTGTTGTGTTATGTGTTACTGTAGTTCTAGTATTGCATGGGGTTCTAGGGCTCAGTCGCGAAGGACGAGGAATAGGTGGGAATCCGGGTCGGTATCCTCAGACGTTTTCGCCTCTCATAAACTATTTTCAAAGGCCAAAAGGGAGATTGATTGCGTTCTAAGGGGTATTCTTTTAGATGCATGGTACAGAAGAAGGATCAAAGTACCACCAGGGTCATAAAAGTACCCCTGGAAAAGCCCAAAACTCCTACGAGAACTGTGCCAAATATGTGTCTTGGGGCGCCTTGAGAATATGCCCCCAGCCTTGTCTTTTGTATCTTTGGGAACGTTATTTATGGGAGTTCAGGGAGCGGTAGATGTTATTTGGACCGGGCACATCATTGGCTCATGTTAAATTTTGTTATGTATTGTTTATGAGCTGAATAAGTTAGAAATCAGTCTCGTGTTGTATATTCATCGGTGAGGGACGTTACGGAGCTCAAATTGAAGGTCATGAACAAAGATGATGGAGTTTTGTTTCTTAGTTGCGGGGCGCGGCGTGAGTGTTGTGGAGTTGTGTTGCGTGGTGTTGCGATAAGGAAGATAAGTATGAGAAATCAACCTCATCTTATATATTTTTATGAGAGGGATACTTCCTAGTTTAAATTGGGGATTTTAAATATGGATGATGTTGTGTTGTCAGGCGCGGCGTGAGTTGTCTTGTGTTACTTGGGGCGGAGATAACTAAGAAATCAGCCTCGTCTTATCTATTTATGAGAGGGACATTTAAAAGCTCAAATTATAAGCCGTTTTATGTACTCAGTTATTTGTGTGTACGCGTTGTCGGGCGCGGCGTGAGTGTTGTGCTGTGTTGTTTGTGCTCCTCGGGCGAAGATAAGCTATGAAGTCATGCTCGGCTTGTTTATATATTTACTTATTTCGATGTTTATGAGTGGTTATAAATACAAATGTCAGCGGTTTGTGTCATGTTGCCGGGCGCGAGATGGTTGGCTGTCTTGTGTTGCGTGTCACCGCTCCTCAGTGTTGCTCGGTCGGCCTCTACGGGGCTGAGGAACGTCTTGGGTCCGTAGTTACGTGAATTCTCATCCCGTAGGCACGTGGAGGGCCGTGAATATGGACACCCGTACAGCGGTTTTCTGTGGCGGGCGGCAAGGGTGACACTGGCGCCCTTCACAGAGGTCGGTCAGTTGCCAGTGATCGCCAGGCACCAATAACCACGCCCCTCCCGTCATCCCCTCGCTGAAGCAGGCGCGTTACCAGGTGTCATCCCGCGGACTGATGCTGCGAGGTGACATGATAATAAATGCTGATCAAATTTACGGTGGATAACGGGAAAAGATCGCGTTGTGGTGCATAGTTGTGGCACGGAGTGTTCCCCAACCTGCCCGGGACCCGGCCGCCAGTGTCACCAGTGCCTCAGCAGTGCCAGTGGACCACCTGCCCCTATTTTCATCGTCTAGTGCTTGTGAACGCGGAAAAGTGTGTGGTATCTCGGGCGTCTGCAACGGTGCTGGTGTCGTAGGGTGTGAGCCTGGTGACGGAAGGGCGGGTGGTGATGGTGTTGGGAGGTGGTGGGGTGTTGGTGGGATTGGGGGTTATGTGGTGGGCATGCCGAGGAGGGGGAAGCCTTGAATGCCAGGTGAGGGTGTCTTGCCTGGCCCCATACTCATTACCAAGGTGACCCGGCGTGGGGCTGCCTGACAGGGCGGGGCTGACAGGGCAGGACAGGCAGGGCGGGGCAGTGCGTTGAGGGCAGCAGAGTGGCGAGGCGATGAAGGCAGCGAAGAGGGTGCCGAGGGGCGGGTGTTGGTGCTCGCCCCATGGCAGTGCGTAAGTACACGCCCACACACACGCCCGCGCCCGCGGACACCCACGCCGGGCAATGCATGTATTACTAAGCCACTGGGCGCTCGGGACCGGCCCGTGTGACCGTGAGGACAGGTGTGGGAGTGTGTTCCGGAGCCCAGGTAAGTTCCGAGTGGCGGTCAGCGGTGCGTCACAGGTAGGCCGCGCCGATAGACGGCCCATTTGGCTGCGTCCACGGCGCCGCGTAACGTGGGACTCGTGCTGGGCGGGGCTGCGTCGGGGCTGTGGGCAGGTGTGTAATTCACCACGGGTTGATCACATGTTGGACTCGTAATCGCCAGCAATGCAAGATGGCGCCACTATAAACACTTGCCTGCGCCACAACGGGCTGGACCATACCATCAGACCCCTCCAAAAAAACAGGCCTACAGGCGCCATAGGCGAAGATGTAAAAAAAAAAAAAAAGCAGGTACCCACCCGACATGAGCAAGTGCTCTTTATCGTCGATCTATGTGTGTGTGTGTGTGTGTGTGTGTGTGTGTGTGTGTGTGTGTGTGTGTGTAGAACTCTGGTCACAGGTTGAGGGGAGAAGGGAACAAATGTGTGTGTGTGTGTATCACCGGCAGGACGCAGGTCACTGTCCCCTTAGCGGCCTTGCGTTTCGCCCGCCCGTGTCAGCTGATCGTGGGTCTCCGCCATTCATAAGACACTCAGAGTCGCTCCCCCGTTGTCAATTCCCTATCAATCAATATCTTATCTTCGCCGCTCTGTTTTGCCAATATCCCCTGTCTCTCCTTTTACCCTTTCATAAGAGTACTTGACAACTTGTGAGCGTCCAGTATATTCCTTGTTTGTGGTCTCCATCGTGCTGCCGTTCCCCTCCCTCTACCAACCTAGCGATCTAGATTACCTTACACTTTATCTCCCGTTCACTGCTTCTTTCCACACATCCTCTCTCGTCCGTCTCTCACCCTCCGTATAGTTCCATTGTATTGTTTTGTGTCCCTCCTCACATCTCCTGTCACCGTCTCCCTTCCCTTCCCTTCACCTCGCCATCAAGTAACCGGCAGCATCGATGTCACAAGGTTAGATTAGGTTTGGTTACTACCTTTTTGTGGTTCTCGTTTCACCCTCCGTTCTCTGCCTCCTCCACCGTCATGAGGTTAGATTAGGTTTGGTGACTTCCTTCCTTCTTGTTGTTCTCGTCACCCCCACCCCCCCCCCCCCCCCCCCCGCCTCCACCCACTCCTCCTTGCCTCCACCTGATCCCCACCGCCATGAAGTGAGTGAGTGAAGTGGCCGGCCGCGTCCTTGTCGGTAGGTCGCCAGTGTCTCTTAGTCAGACGTCTCATCACGCTTCAGCCTCGTGCCAAATCTTGGATCATCTCACTCAGCGACGGCGATGTCCACGTGTCTCGGCGGCGAAAAGTCTATCAGCGCATCGACCAAACTGAAGCTGCACGAGAGACACGAGATTCTTCACGAGTATGAACATTGATCGCCTCTGTAAAGACTCGCCCAGGGCAGTACACTCGCCACGTGGTTCACCCCTGATAACACACCGGACAGTTAACCCACACTTGTCACGTGGTCCAGCTCTTATAACAGGCTATCCCATTGCGTCTATCAGCTTGCTATCAGTCAGTGAACCAAGAGGAGGAGATATAACGTTAAAGATACATTTGCCTCGCCCTGGACAGTACCAACTCTTGTCACGTGGTCCAACCCTGATACCACACCGAACAGAATACCTACACTTGTCACGTGGTCCAGCTCTTATAACAGTGTCCCATCGCGTCTATCAGTCAGTGAACCACTATAACTATATTTAGACGGACACAAGACGTTAAGGCTAGATTAGACCCACCCCGGATAGTAGCTACCCCTGTCACGTGGTCCAACCCTGATAGCAGACTCTCCCTCAGGTTCTTATCAATCAGTGAACCACGGGGAGATGAAACGTTGAGGATAGGCTGGTACCGGGAGTCGGGGTGAGTCCTGACTGTGACTCGCCATTAAAGAGGATGTTATCTTGCTTTCTTCCGCAAACCGTTATCATGTGACTGACTCGACGTGACTCATGGTGTGAATGTGCCCTTAAAACTGCTCATGTGTAAATGCTGTAACGCTCATCTTATATGTCGCTTTCTCTGTCTCATCGCTCCAAGTACATAGCTTATTTTTATACTATCATTGCTCTCAGAACGCTATTTTCTGTGCCTCAGTGACTATATTTTGTGTGTGCTTCAAGGGTTATTAGGTATTATTTTATGTGCCTTAATATTACTGGCATACGAATACGTGACTCATGGTGTGAACGCGTCCTGACTCACCCCGGAGCCGTCGTGGGAGACTCTTTCACAAACCGTTTTCACCTCTTTTGATTCTTTTTTTAGGAGCAGCGAGTAGCGGGCTTTTTTTTTTTTTTTTGTTTCCTTTTGTGTGTGCCCTTGAGTTGTCTCCTTTGTTGTAAAAAAAAAAAAAATAAGACATGACCGACTCGACGTGACTCTACTAAGATGTGAACGCGTCCTGACTCATCGCGGGGCCGTCGTGGGAGACTCTTTAACAAATCATTCTCACCAGGACTCATGAGGCTGACTCGACGTGACTCTTATGGTGTGAACACGGACTCATTGCGTGGTTGTCGTGGTGGCTGTCGGGGGGGGGGGGAGTTAAGACCACCTTTTTTGTGTCTTTGGTGGTTCACTTTGATCCTTTGATACTCGAATATTCCATTTTTCGTCCCGCCTTGGCACTGGTTGGCACCCCATTCTTTCCTCCCTACTCATGGCACGCCTGGCAACAAGCACCCCCCTCCCCCTCCCTCCCCCCCTCCCCTCGTTGCTTGGGGCGCCTTCCTCGCACTGGGTCACCTGCGCGGCGTTGCATAAGGCGCGGCAGCCGAGCGAAGCGATGCGGAACAGGACACGTTGCGCTGGAAGCCTGTAACCCGACCCGCGCCCGTCCCGCCAACCCGCCTGTCTGCACCCACCAACCCGCCACTCTGTCACGTCACCCGTCACTCCCCTTCCCCCGTCACCCCACGCCCCCCCCTCACCCACACCCGTCACTCACCCCGCCCCCGTCACCCGTTACTCCCCTTTTTCCCCCTGTCAACTCTTCATCCCACCATGCACCCCCCGTCACCCACACCCGCCACTCACCTCGCCCCCACGCCCCCCCGTCAACTCTTCACTCCACCATGCGCCCATCGCCCCCCGTCACCCGTCAGCCTGCCACCCATCACCTCCTCAGTCTGCCCCTCTTTCCCCCGTCATCCCTACCCACCCCCCCACCCCCCAACACCTGCCACCCGCCATCACATTGTTTACACTTCCGTCTTCCTGGTTGCTTTTAAACTTTCCTCGGATTCTGTTTGTGCTTATTTTCCTTGCCATATAAAGAAAGGGCGAAGGCAGAACTAGAAACCCAGGCTACCAGTGTGTCGGATTTGCATTGTCTAAGCCAGCCTAAGAGATATCAAGCTGTCTTACCCCCCAAAAGTATACACTAAAGGAGAGCTTAGTACCCGAGTTATATAAGTATAGTAAGAGCAACCTTGTAAAAATATGAATGGGGTTATAATTTCTTAGCCTGTCTGAATATCTGATAAGGAGCGATATTATACGCTTTGGATGGGATAAAGAGCGATGTTTTACCCTTGGGATGGGATAGGGATGCACTGGGATGGAGGAGGAGGTACAGGCAGTCTTGGTGGGGAAGATGGGGAATGGATGGACTAGGAGGAAGGGAAGGAGGGAGAAGGAACAGTCAAGTATTTGTGGGGAATATGGGGAATGAATGCACTGGGAGGAGGGAGGAGGTAAAGTGAGTGTTGTTGGGGAAAATGGGGAATGGATACACTAGGAGGAAGGGGAGGAGGGAGGAGGAACATTCAAGTCTTAGTGGGGAAGATGGGGAATGAATACACTGGGAGGAGGGAGGAGGTAAAGTGAGTTGTTGGGGAAAATGGGGAATGAAAACACTAGGAGAAAGGTACAGTTCGTTTTGGTGGGGAAGAATGGGATCGAGTGGGCTGAAAGGGAGGAGGGGGAAGGGAGGTACAGTGAATTGTTGGGAAAATGGGGAATTAATAAACTAGGATAAAGGTACAGTTCGTTTTGATGGGGAAGAATGGGATCGAGTGCGCTGAAAGGGAGGAGGGGAAAGGGAGGTACAGTGAGTGTGGGTGGGTAAGAAAGGTGTGTTATGGTGCCGTGTTATGGTGCTGCGTTCTCCCCTTTCCCTTTTTATGGCAGCGGCCCCTGTAATCTCCTCCCCTGCCTCACCTCCATATATTTGACGTGCAGTGTTTCTTTAAGTCCTGGTGCCACCCTTCTGCCCTCACACCCTACCTGCCTACCTACCTACCTGTCTATTTTTTTTTACAACAAAGGAGACAGCTCAAGGGCACACAAAAAAGGAAACAATAATAAAAAAAAGCCCGCTACTCGCTGTCCCTAAAAAAAGAATCAAAAAAGGTGGCCTACCTATCTACCTCTTACCTTACCTGTCTACCTGTCTACCTACCTACCTACCTACCTACCTACACACACACATACATACATACATACATACCTTCTTACCTATTTGTCTGCCCACTTTTCCACCTACCTACCTGTGTCCCTTCCACCTGTATGCCACCCAAGTTCTTGCCTCCACCCGTCGTGCTGTAATATCGCGTACAGGACGTTGGTTATCTTTATTGTTTTTTTTTTTTCATGTTTCGTGTTATTCTTGTCGTTGTGGAGGTTCAAAAGTATCTGAGACAAAAAAAAAAAAAAATCTAGAGGAATTTATCTTATATATATTTTTTATTTCTTATTTTGTGTTTTAAATTGTCCACTTCTTCATTTGCTAATTTGTTTATGTATGTATCTTCCCATCTGTTGATTTATTTGTCAGTTATTTACTTTTTTTTCATATATTCAATCGCTCATGTATTCAATAATTTATTACTAATTTATTTCTATTTCTATTCGATCATTACGTCTGTTTTTTTGTTTTGTTTTACTCATTCATTATTTAAGTTATTATTTCTACACAGTTATTGACTCATATTTTTTTTTCATTGATTCATTTATGTATTTTATTTTCACTCTTCTTTTCAAGGGAGGAAGGGGCGGGGAGGGGAGGGAAGGGGAAGAGAGGGGAAGAGGGTGAGGGAAACGGAGGGGAGGGGAGGGGAAGGGAGGGGAGGAGGGTGAGGGAAGGGGAAGAGAGGGGAGGGGAGGGGAGGGTGAGGGAAGGAGAAGGGGAGGGTGAGAAGGAAGGAAGCATAGCGGCGGGTGGCGAGACGACCAGCGTGACGGAAGAAGTATAACAAGGGAGGGGAGGAGGGGGTGAGGGGGGTGAGGGGGGCGAGGGGGGTGAGGGTGTGCGGTGTAAGGTGACAGTCACGCCGCCCCCAGCAAGCTCCTCCTCACCCTCCCTCGGCCCATTCCAACTCGGGAGGCGGGTCAGGCGAGGTCAGCTCCCCGCCACTCCGCACAGGTAACCGTAATCAGCAAGGTCAGCGTGAGAGAAGGCAGGTGACACGTAAGGTATGTTCGCCAGTTTGTACGCACTGCTTGGGTCTTATTAGTACGCATATCAGGAGTGAAAAGAACGAACGCCCTTGTTATAACCTCTCCCTTCCTCCCCGGTCATTTCCTTGCTTCAGTAATATTATAAGATCTCCCTTCAAAGATATTACAAGCTCTCCCTTTCTAAACTATTCCCTTGTTTTTATATCACAAACTCTCCTTTCCTCGGCCAATCCCTTGCTCCAACGATATCACAAACTCTCCTTTCCTCGGCCATTCCTGTGAGATCAGCTTCAACAATGTTACAAGCTCACCCTTCCTCGGCCATTCCCTTGAGATCAGATCCAGCAATATTACAAGCTCACCCTTCCTCGGCCATTCCCTTGAGATCAAATCCGGCAATATTACAAGCTCACCCTTCCTCGGCCATTCCCTTGAGATCAGATCCGGCAATGTTACAAGCTCTCCCTTCCTCGTCCATTCCCTTGAGATCAGATCCGGCAATATTACAAGCTCTCCCTTCCTCGTCCGCTCCCTTGAGATCAGATCCGGCAATATTACAAGCTCTCCCTTCCTCGTCCGTTCCCTTGAGATCAAATCCGGCAATATTACAAGCTCTCCCTTCCTCGTCCATTCCCTTGAGATCAAATCCGGCAATATTACAAGCTCTCCCTTCCTCGTCCATTCCCTTGAGATCAAATCCGGCAATATTACAAGCTCTCCCTTCCTCGGCCATTCCCTTGAGATCAGATCCAGCAATATTACAATCTCTCCTTCCTCGTCCGTTCCTTGAGATCAAATCCGGCAATATTACAAGCTATCACTTCCTCGTCCGTTCCCTTGAGATCAAATCCGGCAATATTACAAGCTCTCCCTTCCTCGTCCATTCCCTTGAGATCAAATCCGGCAATATTACAAGCTCTCCCTTCCTCGTCCATTCCCTTGAGATCAAATCCGGCAATATTACAAGCTCTCCCTTCCTCGTCCGTTCCCTTGAGATCAAATCCGGCAATATTACAAGCTCTCCCTTCCTCGTCCGTTCCCTTGAGATCAAATCCGGCAATATTACAAGCTCTCCCTTCCTCGGCCATTCCCTTGAGATCAGCTCCATTAATGTTACAAGCTCTCCCTTCCTCGGCCGTTCCCTTGAGATCAGCTCCATTAATGTTACAAGCTCTCCCTTCCTCGGCCGTTCCCTTGAGATCAGCTCCATTAATGTTACAAGCTCTCCCTTCCTCGGCCGTTCCCTTGAGATCAGCTCCATTAATGTTACAAGCTCTCCCTTCCTCGTCCATTCCCTTGAGATCAGCTCCATTAATGTTACAAGCTCTCCCTTCCTCGGCCGTTCCCTTGAGATCAGATCCGGCAATATTACAAGCTCTCCCTTCCTCGGCCGTTCCCTTGAGATCAAATCCGGCAATGTTACAAGCTCTCCCTTCCTCGGCCATTCCCTTACGCCACCGATTCTACAGGCTTTTTTTCCCCATGCCAGAAATTTCATGCTCTCCCTTTCTCTTCCTTTTCCTCTTCCTTGCTCGAACGGTATTACCAGCTCTCCCGTCCTAAGCCCTACCCTTGAGAGCAGCCTCCAACGATATCAGTCAGCCAGATTCCGTTCCCTCACGAGCTTACTATGAACCGCTTGTACGAGTTCATGTCTCTGTTAGTCATAGTATAGCGCAAACGTGCCAAGAAAA
Source organism: Eriocheir sinensis (assembly GCF_024679095.1). Lineage (NCBI taxonomy): Eukaryota > Metazoa > Arthropoda > Malacostraca > Decapoda > Varunidae > Eriocheir > Eriocheir sinensis. Next base: position 4,684,902 of record NC_066571.1, read on the forward strand.
GAGTAATTGGAAGTAGTTGAAAGTGAGGTCTGTGGAATTCAAGGAAGGCGAAGAAGCTATCGTTGTTATATAGGTTGGTAATAAATGACGGCTGTAAGAAATGGATAACTTGGGATGTGACCGTGAATCTACTACTTTAAATATGAGCTCAGGTATAAAAACGTCCGAGTGTCTTTTTTTTTTACAGCTAAGGAGACAGTTCAAGGGCGTAAAGAAAAATATATATAAAAAAGCCCGCTACTTACTGCTCCTGAATAGAGGTCAAAGGAGTGGCCAAAAAGAGAGGTCAATTTTGGGAGCGGTGAGTAGCTGGCTTTTTTTTTTTTCTCTCTGCACTCTTTTTGTTGTCCTTGAGCCGTCTCCTTTGCTGTAAAAAAAAAAAAAAAACTTCCTCTATCTTGACAGTTATATTTTCATTTTTTTATACCATTGCTGAAAAAAATAATAATAATAAAATGCTGCAGGAAATGTCATCCGAGGTTTAAGAAATGAACTGTTGACGAGATAAATATTGATAAGGACATTTTCTATCTCGATTATTTTTTCAATCTTATTCATTCGCTATTTTTTCATTCTTATACATTTAATATTTTTTCAGTCTTATTCATTTTCTATTTTCTCTCATTCTTGTACTATTCGCTAGTTTTTGTAATTCTTATACATTTAATATTTTTCATTCTTATTCATTTGCTATTTTCTTTCATTCTTGTACATTCGCTATTTTTTTTATTCTTAAACATTTAATATTTTTCAATCTTAGTCATTTTCTATTTTCTTTCATTCTTGTAATTCGCTATTTTTTTTATTCTTAAACATTTAATATTTTTCAATCTTAGTCATTTTCTATTTTCTTTCATTCTTGTAAATTCGCTATTTTTTCGTTCTTATACATTTAATATTTTTCATTCTTATACATTTGCTATTTTCTACTCCTGTACTATTCTCAATTTTTTTCATTCTTATACATTTTTTTTTTCATTCAGATGCATTCGTTCATATTTCTTTCATTCTTATTCATTTGCTCTTCACTTCCAGTCTTATGCATTTGCTACTTTGTCATGTTTTTATATATTTGCTACTTTGTCATTTTTATATATATTTGCTACTTTGTCATTTTTTTATATATTTGCTACTTTGTCATTTTTTTTATATATTTGCTACTTTGTCATTTTTTTTATATATATTTGCTACTTTTTGTCATTTTTTTGTATATATTTGCTACTTTTTGTAATTTTTTTATATATTTGCTACTTTGTCATTTTTTTTTATATATTTGCTACTTTCTGTCATTTTTTTTATATATTTGCTAATTTTTCTTCACTCCTATACATATATTTCTATTTTCAATCTTGCACATCGGCTCACTTTTTTTTCTTCTTATGCATCCGTCCACTTTTTTTTTTCATTTTTATTCCTTCGCTCTGAAAAAAAAAGACTATATCGCTGGGAACGTCAACTGCGGCAAAAAAATAAAAAAAAAAATAAATAAAAAAAAAAAAATAATAATAAATAAATAAAAAAATAAATAAATAAAGTGTTGTCAAGATGAGCGGTCAGTCAAAAGTCCTCTATCTCCACAGGTGTTCAGATCTTTTTTTACCTCACCTGAGTTTCCCAAGGCACCTTTTATTACCGTTTATCTTACCAGCTGTGCGTACTAATCGGAGAGGCGCGTACGAATGGTGGGTGAACGGAGCCTGCCTATGTGTGTGTGTGTGTGTGTGTGTGTGTGTGTGTGTGTGTGTGTGTGTGTGTGGCGGGGTCATAGTGTTCGTGTTGGCGTCCATCCACATTTTTGTCCTCTGATTTTTTTTGTTTGTCTCGCTCAACTCCACTCAACTACGTATTATATCTTCCTCCTCCTCCTCCTCCTCCTCCTCCTCTTCCTCCTCCTCCTCCTCATCATCATCATCGGCCGTTGTAACTGTATTGCCGGCAGCGAAGTTTTTTTATATTTTTTTTAGCAGAAGTTTCGCCTATTGTGCATATCCCAAGAGTGTTAGAGTTCGATATCTCCTCCTCCTCCTCCTCCTCCTCTTCCTCCTCCTCCTCCTCCTCCTCCTTTTCACTTCATCCTCCCCTCCTCACCCATCTTGTTCTCCCCTTTTCTTCTCGCCCTCAACCCTTTTCTTCTCAAACTCATTCTCATCTCTTCTTCTTCTTCTTCGTTTTCATCGTCTTCGTCACTCTTCTCGTTCTCAACCTTTTTCTCATCCTCGTTAAAATCCTTCTCTACTTCCTCTCCTTCTTCATCTTCGCCCTCGTCACCCTTCTCGTCCTCAACCTTTTTCTTTCCTTCATTCTCATCCTCCCCTCCTTCGTCTTCACCCTCGTCACCCTTCTCCTCCTCAACCTTTTTCTTTCCTTCATTCTCATCCTCCCCTCCTTCGTCTTCACCCTCGTCACCCTTCTCGTCCTCAACCTTTTTCTTTCCTTCATTCTCATCCTCCTCTCCTTCGTCTTCTCCCTCGTCACCCTTCTCGTCATCAACCTTTTTCTTTCCCTCATTCTCACCCTCCCCTCCTTCATCTTCACCTTCGTCACCCTTCTCGTCCTCAACCTTTTTCTTTCCTTCATTCTCATCCTCCCCTCCTTCGTCTTCTCCCTCGTCACCCTTCTCGTCATCAACCTCTTTCTTTCCCTCATTCTCACCCTCCCTCCCCTCCTTCTTCGTCTTCACCCTCGTCACCTGTCTCGTCATCGTCCTCTCTCTACTATCTCTTTCCTCCTCCTCCTCCTCCTCCTCTTCTTCCTCCTCACCGTCATTCAATTCTCTTCACCCATCTTCACTATCACCTCCACGCTATTACTGGTTCACTTTCACTACCCTCTACCCTTCCTCCCCTCGCCCGTTCACTGTCATCATCACCATCATTATCATCATCATTATCATTATTATCGCCATCGCCATTTCTATATTACCACTAACATTACCTCCACCTTCTTCTCCTCCCTTTCCTCCTCCTCCTCCTCCTCCTCCTCCTTCTCCGAACCCTTTATCTTTTTTTTTTTTTTATCCTCCTCTCCCTACCTTACCCCCCCCCACACACACACACACGTTTTCCTTAATAAGTTCTTCAGTTTTTTTTTTCTTTAACATCACCAGCCTCGTATTTTCCTCATGTGTCCGTCTGTTTGTCTGTCTATCTGTCTACTTGTCTGTCTGTTTGTGTGTTTGTCTGCTTTTCATTACTTCTACAGATCTGCCTGTCTACATGCCTATCTACGTTTGTCTGTCTGTCTGTCTGTCTGTATCTGCTTGTATGTCTATCTTTCTGTCTGTCCGTCTGTCTGTATCTACCTGTTTGTCTGTGTCTGTCTGTCTGTGTCTATCTGTATGTCTGTCTTTGTTTGTCTGTCTGTATCTATCTATCTGTATGTCTTTCTGTCTGTTTGTCTGTCTGTCCGTATGTTTGTCTGTATCTGCCTGTGTGTCTGTCTTTCTCTCTACCTGTCTGTCTGTATCTACCTGTTTGTCTGTCTGTCTGTATCTATCTATCTGTATGTGTCTTTCTGTCTGTCTGCCTGTGTGTCTGTCTGTAGCCTTGAATTGAGCGCTTCCGTCCTACGTCATATTCTGTTTTGTTTTCCTTATCACTGCCTTGAACCGATTAGACAAGACTCTCGTATTAAAACCCTTTACTCAGATCCCGACGTTGATGATAAGAACCTTTACTATAAGAGGACGTGTATACGATAACATTATTTTCTCCTTCTCTTCCTGCTCTACGATTTTCCTCTTGTTGTTCTTGTTCTTGTTCTTGTTCTTCGTCTCCTCCTCCTCTTCCTCTTCATTCTCCTCCTCCATATTGCTTCCCCGTTTTTGGTTTCATGTCCCTCAACAGCGTCGCCGTCTGTCTGCGTCTGCCTGTCTGTCTGTCTGTCTGTCTGCCTGTCTGTCGAGGAAGTCGCTTGGAAGGGGAGGAAGATGATGATGATGATGAAAATTGAGGAGGAGGAGAAGGAGGAGGAGGAGGAGGAGGAGGGAAGGTAAATAACGTGACAGATTGCGATTAAATACCTGGGTTCGTGCGGCCAGGTAAAGAAAATTTTGGAGGGGGGGCAGGTGATGAAAGGAACTGACGAGAGGAAGGAGGAGGAGAAGGGAGGAGAGATTGGGGAAGGAGGAGGAGGAGGAGGAGGAGGAGGAGGAGGAGGAGGAAGAGACGTATCGGTAATGCCTTCCTTTTCTGTACTTCCTCCTTCCTACGCACCTCAAGAATGAAGTCACTCTTGCCACTTACGATCGGGTTCTTTCTTTATATATGAGGCGTGTAATGGGCGCTCTAATGACAGTATGAGCTCACGCGCGTCATAATGTAATGGTAAGGAAGCCCCTCCGGCGTTCGTACCTCTCCCTGTCGCCTTATAGAATGTTTGCTCTTAGCTTATAAAAGGAGCGTGACACCTGATCGCCGCGGGAATGGCTCTGGTGTGCGTTGCTCTGTCGGTGTCGGTGTCTAGTCCAGTCCAGTTGTAGGCGTGGGATTGCCTTTGTAACGGCTCCCACTTATGACTTATGTTTGATTCTTGGTTGTTGATTGGCGTTGTTGATTGGCGTTGTTGATTGGTGTTGTTGATTGGCGTTGCAGATTGGCGTTGTTGATTGGCGTTGTTGATTGGCGTTGTTGATTGGCGTTGCAGATTGGCGTTGTTGATTGGCGTTGTAGATTGGCGTTGTTGATTGGCGTTGTTGATTGGCGTTGTTGTGCCTTTTAGTTTCGGGGCGCGTGCAGTTTGCCAGATTCTCATACTCATAATATTGTATTCTCCGGTTTCTAACTCACTTCCATCGCAAATAAAACATCACTAATTAACGGTTTTAACGATAACTTTAATTTTATATTGTCATTTGTGCGGATACGACAGTTTTGGGGTCTGAAACCGATAAATGCAACGTCCTGGGTACAATAATCGGGTAACCCTGGGCGAGTGCAGTTTGCCAGATTCTCCTACTCATAATATTGTATTCTCCGGTTTCTGACTCCATACATCGCAAATAAAACATCAATAATTAACGATTTTAACGATAACTTTAATTTTATATTGTCATTTGTGCGGATACGACAGTTTTGGGGTCTGAAACCGATAAATGCAATGTCCTCGGTACGATAATCGGGTAACCCTGGGCGAGTGCAGTTTGCCAGATTCTCCTACTCATAATATTGTATTCTCCGGTTTCTGACTCACTTCCATCGTAAATAAAACCACTAATTAACGGTTTTAACGATAACTTTAATTTTATATCGTCATTTGTGCGGGTACGACAGTTTTGGGGTCTGAAACCGATAAATGCAATGTCCTGGGTACGATAATCGGGTAACCTGGGGGCGTGCTTTTGCCAGATCTCCTACTCATAATATTGTATTCTCCGGTTTCTGACTCACTTCCATCGCAAAAAAACATCACTAATTAACGGTTTTAACGATAACTTTAATTTTATATTGTCATTTGTGCGGATACTGAAACCGATAAATGCAATGTCCTGGGTACGATAATCGGGTAACAATGGGCGAGTGGGTAAAGGGGCTGTTACGCTGGGCAAATTTTCCGTGGATCTTCAGTCAAACCACAATTTCCGCTAGCGTGGTTCTCATTTATTTCTTGTTATTGCTGCTGCTGATGATGGTGAGTAATACCGTCGTCTTTCGGTGAAATCTACCGTAGCTTTGGAAGATCGTGGACACGTCAGAAAACCACGGAAACATGAGAACCACGCCAGCAGGAATCGTGGTTTGACTGAAACTCCACGGAAACTATGGCCAGTGTAATATCCCCTTAACCGAGCTCGCCTCACCAACCTCCCCTCGCCGCGCCCTGCCTCTGGGTGATGGGCTGCTCCTCTCACCCAAGATCACCTAAGTCGGTTTTCTCAGACGCTTCCTTTTCTCACATCAGTTATTTCCAAAGGCCGAAGAAGATATTAATCGGGTTCTTATGAGATTGTTTTTCACGTTCATGGTACAGAAGCTTCGTCATACTACCACCAGGGTCATAAAGCTACTCATGGATATGCCCACAGCTCCTACGAATGCCTTGCCAAATGGGTGTGCTCGGGCCCCGAAACGTTTAGAATACAGGTCCTGCCGCACCCCGCCTCACGTGATCCGTCCCCCGCTGAGGTCAGAGGCAGCAGTTGCGTTGTAAAATGGACTTAATATAGAGAAACCGTGACTGTATTGATCCAGGGAGGCACGAACCATGGGGCGGCGGCAAACGTGACGCCGCCCGCCCGCCACCCACCCACCCACCGCCGCCTGACTCCGCCCCGCCAGGTGAAGGCACGCCGAGGGGACGGCCCGGGCACCGGAGACAAGCTGAAGGCACTCAGTATACAGAGGCGATAAGGTGCTTTTTTTTTTTTTTAAGTGCCGCCCATAGCGCCGGTAGGCTTTTTGAGGGGTGTCATGGGCGACCCAAGCCCGTTAATGGCGCAGGCGAATTTTCTTCATAGTGGCTGCCGTGATGTGTGACTCTTGTCACACCAAGCAAAATCAACAACCTGATATCCATACCTTTACGGTCCAGATAACAAAAGCACATGCAAAATCAACATCGTGGTATTCATACATTTGCAATAACCCTAGATAACAAAAGCGCAAGCAAAATCAACAGCCCGACTACCTCGAGTAATCTAAAGGTTAGTGCATGGGGAAGGGGGGGCGGCTGGGCGAGTGCCCCCCGCTGTTACTGGTAAGGTACTATAATTTGCTGTGGAAGAAAAGGGTTATTCTGGTATTTCCAGTTAATGATTTTGGCCTCTACGTAATCTCTTCGCTGTGTCATCCGGTACCGGGTTATGAACCTTTGCGATTCATAGACTGGTGAAGCGAAGCACCGAACACAAACATTGTTGTCAGCTACTTAGTCTTGAGTTGTCATTCCTCGCTATCGTCTGGTGCTTTGCTTGACGGGACAGCACATTCGTTGTTGGCTGCACAGACCGGCAATGGCCATGGGAGGACTTAAGGGGAGGACAAAGCTGTTGTCTTCCCTCGGTAATGACTGACCAAACGTAATCACTTTATTTATCGCCTAAGTACAATCGTTTCTTGACGACGTGGTGCTCGTGACTCTCCGGCTCGCCCTGGCTGGTGAGCGGCGGCTGACCGCCTGGTGACGACGGGCTGGTGCCTCGCGTCGCTGAGGGGAAACTGCTTGGCGTCTCTGCCTCGCTCATGCCTCCGTAAATGGCAGGAAGCCTCGGAGGGCGGACACGGCTCGGCGCGTCTCTACATTAAAAGCTGTCACATAAAGTGCATTTGTACGTATTTTGCACTTTCTGGTGATTAATCTAGCTACTCCACACGGCCTGGGTGTTTCTATTCTGGTAGTTGTCATTAATTAAGTAGTTTTGGGTCGTTAGGTTCATCTCTAAGGATGAGGAGCGGCACGATTATGCAGCAGTCCATAAACTTTATTTTTATTATATGTTTTTAAATTATCAGTTTCCATCAGAAGCTCTCATTTTCTTCCTCTGGCAAGTGACGTTCAGGGAAGTGATGTTTGTTCATTAGTGGGAGGAGAGGGAGCGTCAGGATCGTGTTGCTTGTGTGTAAATCACGTCCCTGTGGGCAGCAGCGGTGGCCGGGGCAGAGTAGGCGCCAGGGCGGGTCAGCACTCAGTAACTACCCCCGCCACAGCTAAGGTGACTTTGAGCACCGCCCGCACCCGGCAACTCGTCCCGCGCCTCGCCTCGGCGCCGGCCGGTTCAATCAGCATCGTCCCTTGCCGGGCACCAGTGGCCGCCGCTCGCCACGCCCCCCACGCCCCCCGTGTCTGCCCCGTCGAGCCCTCGTGCAGCACCTGGTCAGCACACCACGCCTGCCGACCAGCGCCATCCTCACGCCACTGCCATGGGAGTAAACAAGGTTAATAGGGGGTGGACGAGTCTGTATTGAACGAAACATTGCATATTTCCGAGTCAGCTGCGACTGGTTGAGGCAAGGATCCCGAGCGAGTGTTTCTGCCTGGCGCCGGGGCAGTCTTCATCAGGCGGCGGGGTGTGTTGAGCGTGGCAGGCACAGTGCTGGCAGGTGGTGGTGCCGCCGCGTGGACGTTATGTGTCGTGGGCCAACGAACGTGACCATGAGTTTCCTGCACGTGTTTTGGAGCTGGCTGGCGGGCGTCCTGAGGTGGGTGGTGTGGGCGCGGCGCACGTGCCGGGCGCGTGTACCTGACCGTGCGTGAGTGTGGCGTGATGCAGACCAGCGGTGCGTGATGAGTGACCCCTCGTGTGCATACAGACAAGCCATTGGGGTATAGTTCTACCGTTTAGGGATCGTTTAGCGGTATGATCCATTTGTTACTGACGTGTGCCACCAAGGTGCGTACCAAAGCGTGGGATATTGTTGAGTCCCATTAAAGCTTTTTTTTTTGTTTTTTGGTCAAAGATTCCCTCAAACATCTTGTAGGGTATGATGTTGACGTGTCATAAAGTGTTAATACTGTGCCCAAGTAAGCCGGCACACGGAGCTTTATCGTAGAAGTAACTGTTGTAGGGCATTTTTTTGGCGTGACAAGCTGTTCAACTCGTTCGTCCGTGGCTCACCTTTCATGCAGATATCCAGAACAGGTGTGTGTGTGTGTGTGTGTGTGTGTGTGTGTGTGTGTGTGTGTGTGTGTGTGTGTGTTACATAGCACGAAATGCCTTACTGCGATTCATGGCGAGGACTGTTGTGTGGGGGGTGAGGAGGTGGCAGATGGTGAAGGCCACATTCTTGCCCTCCCTCCGCCCTGCCCCTCCACCCCCCTTACCCTGAGCCACATCCTTGCCCATGTTGTACAGGCTCCGAGACCCAAAGCCTGCCCACAGCCACAACTCTTTGCCTGCAGGATGCCTTGGTTGAAGGTCGCCGGATTATTGGCCCAAGGAGAGGCACGGCGGCCGTTCCACGCGCCGGCAAAACTAATCGAAGGCGACCCCCCCCCTCCCCCCACCCATCCCTACGCCCCACCACTTGAAGGAAGTGTTGACCTGCGTATCTCTGACCCGCTTCCTCCCCCAATACGAGGCCATCATGCTGTAACCCCCAACAGGCGCCCCCTCAGCCCCCTTCCCGGTGCCCTGCACATTCTCCCCTCTCGTTTGTTTCCTCCCACTCTCCACCTCCCTGCCACACCTTTCCTTAGCCTCTTGCGTCACACTGTTCACGCAACTTGGTACTGATACTGATGGATGAGCACCGTTCAAGGCCACGCGCAGCTATAACGTAGCCCTCAACTTTGCATAATCTTTGTGGCGGCAGTGTCAAAGCGATGTGGTCCTCGGTCTGCTCCTTCATCTAAACTAAAGATTTCGTCGCCCAAGTTCACATATTTGACAAGGCTTTCGTAGGTGTTTGGGGCATTTCCAGGGATAGTTTTATGGCCCTGGTGTTAGTTTGACCCTTCTTTTGTATCGTTTCAATGACGAGATTTTCTATTCTCTTTTTTCTATTACTCTCTCGGTCCCACACGTCCTCTGCGTGTATTGAAACACGAGAAATTAATCAAGATTAGGGTATTTCGCCGGCTGCCTGGGATTGAACCCGCGCCCAGCGTGACGGGAGAGCCACTCCTTACCGAGTCGGCCAAAGAGGTACCCCACTGGCTAAGTGGGTTATGGGAGGCTCGTTCATCAGGCATAGTCGCCGCACTACACGGTGAACCTAAAAGAACACTCATTAGAACTCGATTTATCTCCTCTTTGACCTTTAGAAATACTGATGTGAGAAGCGAAAGTTTCTTATAATACCGACCTAAGTCTTCTTCGCTCGGTCTTCCACATAATATCAGTACCGTGTCTTTCCGTTGTATATGTACCGTTAGTGCCATCAACAGCGTTTCTACCTGCAGCTGCCACGAGTGACCGAACTACAGAGGCCTCTTTAGTTCCTGCCTTGTCGCTCTTCCCAGTACCAGCCGGTCCCTCCCGCCCCAACACTTCTTACCTATAGGTCGCCCCCCCCCCCTTCTCCTCCCACCCCACCACTCCCCGATTCACCCCCATGTGTAGTGCAGGGAAACGATGAGAATGCAAGGGAGGGAGGGGAGGGGCTTCTAACGTAGCGAGAATTTTGTAATGTGATAAAATTTAATAAACAAATCAGCCTCATAAATAACTTTACACACACACACACACACACACACACACACACACACACACACACACACACACACACACACAGGGTTTATTTTTATTCCAATTTCGTGCGTACCTTTACAAAAATAAAAGTGTAAGATCGTAGCGGGCATTTGGAGCAGGCAGTGAACAGGAATGGAGTGGCTGATTTTTTCATATAAGGGTGAGGATGGGGTGGCTAGTAGAAGGGTTGACATATATGGCAGACAGGTTTGTTATGGGAGGGGATGTGACGGGAGGGGGATGGAAGGCTGCGGTGGGCGTGTGGGTGGACGGGACAGTCATCTCGTGTAGCTCTGCCAACCAGCTCGGGGCTTGGGGTCACGGGTCGCCTCCATAATGATTCTCAAGAAAGCCTTAGACGTGTATTATAAGACACTTTCGCTTCTCACATTAACTATTTCTAATGGTCAAAGAAAGGATCAATCGGGTTCTAATGAGCGTTTCTTTACTCTGGGTTCTAATGAGCGTTTCTTTACTCTTGCAACTGAAGAAGGGTCAAACTACCACCACGGTCATAAAACTACTCCTGGAAATGCCCTCAACTCATACGAAAGTCTTGGCAAATATGTGAACTTGGACGACGAAATGTTTTAAAATACGACCCTTTGTGTCATACCGTGCGGCTGCTTTAAATGTACTGACGCTTAGAGAAAATGATAATTTTGGATTTGTATCGTTACTTGTTCCTAGTAATATTTGTCTATAGCAATATTGCCTTATATGATAATTTCTAAGTTAACACTATGGTCTTGAAAATCATTGTGCTATGACTTTGTGGGTCGAAGTTCCAGTGGCTGGAAGACCTAGACGAGGACCGTCATCCTCATCACACGGCTGGAACTCGTCTGGACCGTGTGGCGAGGAGGGAGGGAGGGAGTCCCGTTAGATACTGGGTGCCGTAGGCCTCGTCGGGAAGGTTGTTTGCTTAGCTAGTCCCAGGGAACGGATCTTGTCCCGCCGGCAACAGGTGATCAGAAGCTTGGCAGCGGTGAACTCGCGCGTAGCTGTGCGTATTGGACGCCGCTGCCAGTGTTGTGCTCTACTGAAGTGTTGCTGGGCAGGAGCAGCAGCAGTAGGGCGGGTGTTGTGTACAAAGTCAGCACTCTCGCTGTTAAGTTGTGAGGGTGGGCGACGGCATTAACGAGCCTTCCACGCACAGCCTCACCGCCACGATGAGTGAGGCACCGGCGAAGGGCAAGGTTCTCAAGAAGAAGAAGGGGAAGAAGGCGCCCGCCCCGGCTGTGCCCACCGAGGAGGCGACGCCAGGACCAGCACCAGCTGCAACACCAGCACAGTCAGCAGCAGCAGCAGCGCCGGCTGTAGCGCCAGTACCGGCACAGCCAGCACCTGCACCTGCAGCTGCAGCGCCGCCACCGGTACCTTCGGTGAAGAAGATAGCGCCACAGCCTCCGGAACCCAAATCACCACCGGAGGCAGCCCCCGCAATCCCAAAGGCGTTAAGGAAAACCAAAGCGGCGCCGGAGCCCCCGCATCAGAAGGCGGCGGCGACGGCGGCGGCGGCGCCTCCAGCAGCACCTGAACCCGCGGCCAAAGCAGCGCTGGAACCAGAGACGCCACCGCCCAAGGCAGCGGCCAAGGCCCCGGCACCCAGGGCCCCGGCTCCCCAGCCACCCAAGGAGACGCCGGCACCTGCGACGCCGCAGGAAACTCCAGTCTCCAAGAAGGCTGCCAAGGCGCCCAAGGCAGTGCCCCAGGAACCACCGGCACCCAAAGACACAACAAAGCCGCCCCAACAGGCACCAGCACCAAAGGTAGTGCCTCAGCAGGCGCCGGCATCACCAGCACCTCAGCAGGCACCAGCACCAAAGGCAGCGCCTCAGCAAACACCGGCACCAAAGGCAGTGCCTCAACAAGCACCAGCAGCACCGGCACCAAAGGCAGTGCCTCAACAAGCACCAGCAGCACCGGCACCAAAGGCAGCGCCTCAGCAAACACCAGCGGCACCGGCACCAAAGGCAGCGCCTCCGCAAACACCGGCACCAAAGGCAGTGCCTCAACAAGCACCAGCGGCACCGGCACCAAAGGCAGCGCCTCCGCAAGCACCAGCGGCACCGGCACCAAAGGCAGCGCCTCCGCAAGCACCAGCGGCACCGGCACCAAAGGCAGCGCCTCCGCAAGCACCAGCGGCACCGGCAGCACCAACAGCACCAAAGACAGCACCTCAGCCAGCACCAACAGCGTCTGTAGCATCAAAAGCAGCGCCTCAGCAGGCACCAGCGGCACCAAAGACGGTGCCCCGGCAAGCACCAGCAGCTTCACTACCAAAGGCAGCGCCTCAGCAGCCAGCAGCGCCAACAGCAGCGCCTCAGCAGCCAGCAGCACCCGCAGCAGTGCCTCCGCAGCCACCAGCACTCAAGGAAGCACCAAAGACGCTTCAGCAAGCGCCAGCGCCCAAGACAACAGCAGCCGCTGCAGCACAGCAGGAAGCCGGAGATGCCTCGTCCAGGTGCTGGCGGTGGTGGTGATGGCGGTGTTGTTGTTTCTGTGTGCAAGTCGGTCTTCGGCGACGACCTGACGCCCGCGCGCCCCGGTGAAGGGGCCGCGGCCACTAACGGGCCACTAACACGCTGTTGTGAGGCGGGTGTGAGCTGTGTTGTCGCCCCTTAACCGTCGCCTGGCTGGCCCCGGCCCTCGGGCACCGGCCAGGGTGTGCCCCTCGACCCTCTTAATTTAAACAACACTAATGTTTTATTTATGACGAAAACTTTTATGAGGATGTTTTTCATGTTTAAAAACACGATGCCTGACCCTCGAATTTTGTTATTTGCATGGGATGGTTTTCATTTATTATTTCTTTATTTAACCAACCGTTTTACAACGCTTTGAAGCTCACGTGATGCGGGGCGAGTCCAAACAGTGTGGAAGACACCTGTTTGCCGCGAGGCGTCCCGCGGCCGCCCGGTGACGAACACTCAGTAATGTCAAGTCACAGGAACAAGAACACCAGGCCTCGGCTTCCACACTCTTGGACTCACCCATCATCACACACGCCGCTCCGCGTATATACAATTTCTATTTCATTGAATAAATCTCCGTTTTTCTAAGACTTCATGAGAAAAAAAAAATCGCTTAGAAAATGTCCAAACAAACAAACAAACAAAAAAAAACTTTAATTATCAGGTAATGTCTCATTTTCACACTTGATTTTTCTTGCAGGAAGTTGACCAACTTCTTCAAGATTGGCGTCAAAGACGAGGCCGTGGTGACCCAGGAGCCCCAAGCCCAGGTCCGCGCCGCCCCTCCCACCGCCGCTGCCGCCCCCGCCCCCGTCCAGGCCATGAAGGTGAGCCCGCCGCGTGATCATTATTCAGTGTGTTTGGGCATCAACTTTTTTCGTGTTTTATTCCTTACAGTCGTCAGGACCTGCTGAAGGCACAGCCACCGACACAAGCGTTGTCGCCAATACGATAAATACATTCAAGAAGAGGTTAGATAAGTTCATGGACAGTGAGGTTAGGTGTAATTAGGTTTACAGGAGGCCACTCGTAGACTCCTTATGTGTGTTGTTTTGTTCTTATGAACCTTGTGATTCGTGATGCCAAGCAAGAATGACTTGAGATCACGAACTCATGAACCGAAGCACCGGGCACAGACAGTTCCCCGCTTGCATCTGGCACTTGGTGGGGAAGTTTTTTTTGTTTATTGTTTATTTACCGGCCGTTAGCCGACTGTGGCTGTCAGGTCGTTGAGTGTTGGAGGGGTCGGTCAGTCCACGGGTAGCAGGGGTTAGTTACCGGGCTTTTTTGTCACTTTTGAACTGCTTCCTCTGATCTGAAAATAAATACTTGGGCAGCTTGACGAGACGAGGGTATGTTTTCAGGGCAGCCTGAGCAGCGCCGCGGCCGCCCCGGGTGAGGGGGCGCCGCACCAGCAGCCGCAGGTCAGAGTTCTCACCCTGAACCACAAAGACCACCTCGACTCCACGCTCTTCCGTCTGCAGAAAGGTACGTCGGCAATCACTTCGCGCATGCACATTGCACACTTCCTCCCTCAGAGCGGCTCGTCCATACTCACTGCTGCACCTTTGTCGGATATATGGTGCAACTTACTGGTACCTGCATAGATTTGTGAGGCAAAATGTACCGTTGTGCCGTTTATGTTCTTGCATCTATAGCTGTGTGACATTTTTTTTCTGTGAGTTGTCTGTTTCATGTGTTCTTGTAGCCCCTCCAGTGAGTATCCTCCCCTCCCCTCCCAGGATGGATCCTTCAGCTGCGTCCCGGCCCCACGCTTCAGGGGCGACACGTAAGCGTCTTCACGAACCACCCAGAGCGGCCCGAGGAGGGCTTCACCCGCACCAAGTACCGCCGCCTCCACTGGAAGAGCGACTCCCACAACAAGGGGGACGACACGGCCCTCTACGTGGAGGTGGCCCTCGTCATGGCCGGCGCCTTCCACTACTACTTCTCCTACGAGGACAGGCAAGTGACCTGTGCCAGGGCAGGGAAGGGGCCGGGGCTGTCACTTGGTGATGGTGCCTGCCTGTACATTACTAGGTCGGTGCACTGGCGGTGGCGGGGGGAGGGAACTATGTCCTGTGTATTAGATTCAGATATGTATTGGAATATTTATCCATATTTTTTTCTTGCTGTTGTCCCATCATTTAAAATATTTAAAATGGTTAGTTGGTAATGAATTTAGTTGCCTTCTCATAAGAATGATGTTAATACGTTTGAGGCTGTATGTCCAGACAAAAGTAATGTAGTTTTAACTCGCTTAGGATTGCTCTCAATTATATTTGTTTGTCTGTTTTTCCAGTGAGGACAGAGATAAAGCCCAAGGTTCTGGGTTCTATCTGGTAGACCCGACACTGACGGTTGGTACAAACGAGGTTTTGAACCAAGACTGCATCCAGTGCCAGACTGTGCTCTCCAAGGGCCTCGGCCCCCTGCCGGACTGGGAGCAGCGGCTAGAGGTGGCACGGGAGAGTGGCTACAACATGATCCACTTCACGCCCATTCAGGTGCTGCCTGGCCCACAGGGGGGGGGGGGAGGTTCTGCTCTGATCTGCATAGTGAAACATGCTGCACTTTACACCTATTTCTAATTGTTTTGGTTTAAGTATGAATATGAAGGTGTGTTCTCAAATGATTTATATAACAAGGTGGAATATATTTTCAGGAACTTGGAGCGTCCAATTCATCTTACTCCCTGAAAGACCAACACAGACTCAACGTTGAGTTCCATGTTCCTGACCACGAGTTTACACTGGACGATGTTGAAGCCCTGGTGAAGAAGATGAAAGAAGAGTGGAAGGTATGAAGCTTTTCAAGTAGATCTCTGGTAGAAACTATTTTCAGTTTCCAAACTGATTTCAAGATGACAAGATTTTGTTGCAGTGGGTCTTGAGGTGTTTCCATTACAGTGTTTAGGTATTACACACTACACTTTTGCAGGTGTTGTCCCTGACTGATATTGTGCTGAACCACACTGCCAACGAGACCACATGGCTGCAAGAACACCCCGAGACGACCTACAACTGCAACAACTCGCCTCACCTGCGCCCGGCCTTTCTGCTGGACCGGGTGCTGCACCACATGTCGCTGGAGGTGATGGACGGCAAGTGGAAGGACAAAGGGATTCCAGTAGCCATCACGGAAGAGAAACATGTTGAGGTAAGGGACATTGTTTTAATAGTGATACTATATTATACATGTAGTTACTATGGTGGCTGAACTCAAGATATTGATAAACCATACAAGCTAAAACTGCTACTTCTCTTAAGTATAAATTCCCTCTCTCTGTACTGGCTGTAGAAAATTCATTACATATCCACTTCTTTCCTCAAGCAAAGATTCAAGACCAGCCCATTGCTATAGAATAAATGCATATAAATGTACTGCAAGTATAAATACATGTATCTTTCCTCCCTCTGTGCAAACTGTAGAAAATCTATAGCATACCCATTTCTCGCTTCAAGCAAAGATCCAAGAATTCAGGATTGTTGCCGTAGAACAATACTGACCTAGTCCTTACATTTATTTCCTTCCTTCCTCCCTCTGTGCAGGCTGTGAAGAGCACACCTACCCACTTCTTACCTCAAGCAAAGATTCACAAGTTTATCATTATTGCCATGGAACAATACTCATCTAGTCCTTACATATCCTCCCTCCCTCTGTGCAGAACAATACTCAGTTAGTCCTTACATTTACTCATTCCTCCCTCTGCACAGACTAAAGAATGCATTGCACACCCACTTCTTACCCTGAGCAAAGATTCACAAGTTTATCATTATTGCCATGGAACAATACTCATCTAGTCCTTACATAATCCTCCCTCTGTCATTAGTCATTAAATTTACTCATTCCTCCCTCTGCACAGACTGTGAAGAACGCATTGCACACCCACTTCTTACCCTGAGCAAAGATTCAAAGCTTCAGCATCATGCCATAGAACAAAACTCAATACTCGCCAAGTCTTTCCATTCATTCCCTTCCTTCCTCTGTGCAGGCTGTGAAGAACGCATTGCACACCCACTTCTTTCCTCAAGCAAAGATTCACGAGTTCTACGTCACCGACATCGACAAGGTGGTGGAGGAGTTCCGGCGCCGGATCTCCAGCGTTGTCCCCACCACCAGGTCGGAGGAAGTGTCCAAGAATCAGTTAGTGATCATACAAGACCCCCAATATGGAAGGAAGACTTGCAAAGTTGATATGGACATTGCAGTGAGACTCTATAATTTGCCCAAGTAAGTTTGTATTTGTTATTTTCTATATGACTGAAGTGATGTTATAGAAAGAAGTTGTATGTGTGTGCTGGTTTGTATTTGATATTGATTTCCTTTCAGCTTGCTCCCGAGTTATTTTTTCTTGCTATCAGCATGTCCATATAATTGAACTGATGCAGAGTAGCTGTGTGTTGCATTTGAGGTTTAGCATTGAATGATACCCCTTCAGCTTGTTCCTGAGTTTCTTCATTAAAGTTTTATTTGTCCATTCTAGTAATTAGTATGTTACAATTTTCCCAATGAGTCAAAATACGTAGTAGTCCCTCCAGCCTCTAGGGATATGCCAAGAAACTCTATTATATTGCCCATAATTTGAAAGTATGTTCTAATTTATTTGTAGAATGTTCATGTTGATCGTTTGGTAATTTATTCTTGTATTTTCCTAGTGAGTCGAAAGAGAAGAGCCTCCAGGGTAGTGGGTAAGTCTTGCCAACTTGGTCGTGGCTTGAGGTGGTCCCTGGCTTTTAGGAGGGGGTCAGACCCCCGGGTTGGTGGGTTGGTTGGTTGGCTCACTGTCACTAGTTCCATAACCTTCCCTGTGCGTTGTCCCTCAACTGGTTGTGGAATTAACCTGGGAACTCACCGGTTTATATTTTTTGTGGCGTGGCACATGAGGTACATCTACATGTATCAATTTTTTACTAGTGCTTTTATTAATTCTCTGATGCTGACTTGTACATAAGAGTGATGAAAAGTCTAGCACTCACAGACACTGGCTGTATATTTTATTGCTTTGTGGCTAATGGGAACACAACATTTGCCTTACCTGAGCACCACAGCTCTCTAGGACTTGAACTCTATATATATATATATATATATATATATATATATATATATATATATATATATATATATATATATATATATATATATATATATATATATATATATATATATATATATATATATATATATATATATATATATATATATATATATATATATATATATATATATATATATATATATATATATATATATATATATATATATATATATATATATATATATATATATATATATATATATATATATATATATATATATATATATATATATATATATATATATATATATATATATATATATATATATATATATATATATATATATATATATATATATATATATATATATATATATATATATATATATATATATATATATATATATATATATATATATATATATATATATATATATATATATTAAATGTGTAGTAATATGAAGATGCATTGAATTTGAAACATTGATCTGAAGATTGAGAACCATGCAGATAAGTTGTAGTTCTGGCTAATGAAAGTAACACATCATTGTGATGCTCATGGACCAGAAACTAAGTTTGAGTTTATGGCACTGTATGTTATTGGAAACCTCAAGGAGTTGAATGTCCAGGATTAGGAACAGCAAAAATGTTATTTTTTTGTTTGAGAATAAAATTATTAGCTTGGTTGTTAAATTGCTCAGGGCTGAGAATTGTTCTTGAAAAGGAACCTTGCTTTAATTATGATTGGAAAAATGGAGACAAAGGGAAAATCTTCAGATCATAAGGGTAAAGAAATACATTGTACATACACAGTGCTGTTTACTCACTGGGTTCACCTAAAAAAAAAATGAACCCTACCCAAAATGCAGAAAAATTGGCCTTTCATATGACCCAGTGAGTACACAGGCCAGACCATGTACAGGGGCAGCAGGGGAGCAGCACTTAAGTCTCTGCAGTTTCCAGCAACTTGAGGTGCTCTTTGCAGACCTGAGGCCAGTGATGAGGCTGACCGTGTGGTGCGCTGCTGTGCGGAGTTCCGCCGCCACCTGGAGCACCTCAACGATCAGCGTGCCAGTGAGATCCAGGCGCACCTCATCAAGGCTGTGGAATGTTGTCTGGGCACCATCCGGTGAGTCCCGGCTCAGGGCTGTGTGCATTGGTGGCCATGGCTGTGTAAAGTCTGTGTGTGAGGATGAGTGTGAATGGCATGCTGGGTAAGGCAGTCTACTTTGTTAATAATCTGAATTCCAACATGGGAAGGTAACCAGTTGAAAGGGACCATGTGAGTGATAAAGCATTTATATGTATGTGCAATATGGGTATTAGATTGCAATAATTATATATATTTCTGTATTCTGTGAAAAGCTTTACTATCGGTGAAATATTTATGTATGGCATTGACTTTCCAGTTACCAGCGGCTTCAGCCTGATGGACCAAAGATTGCTGAAGTATCAAAGGAGAATCCACTAGTTCCTCCGTAAGTTCAAAAATATGACCACACATTTATTTGATAATTATTAAACCTTCACATGTATGTTAAATGGCAATTGCTAATAACAAAGATTATGTAAAAACAACTACTTTGTTCAACAATTTGCTTGGCTTCTTGTGTGTGATGGTAAAGCAAGAATTTATCACTGCAGGTACTTTACTAATTATGGAAAAGACACTACTCTGGAGGACGAGGAGGCCCTGATGTTTGGCCCGAAAGCTTGCTTCCTAATGGCCCACAACGGGTGGGTCATGGGGGATGATCCGCTGAAAAACTTTGCAAGAAAAGAATCATATGTTTACTTGAGGAGAGAACTGGTTGCCTGGGGAGACAGCGTCAAGCTCAGGTATGGGGATGAGCCCAAGGACAGCCCCTACCTGTGGGACCTGATGAAACGCTACTGTGAATACACCGCACGCATCTTCCACGGCATTCGCCTCGACAACTGTCACTCAACACCCATCCATGTGGCAGAGGTTAGTGACGTCTATGGTATTCTCTTTATTTCATATCATTTTAAGTTTTCAGGGTTTCAGAGAAATATTCAAGCACTAGCAAACAGCTGCAACTGATTGAGGAATGTCATGGAGTCTGAAAGTAGGTTTGAAGAGAGATCACTGGGAATTAAGTTTTCACATGATCAAGTTCTGTAAAATTGAACAGTAGCAATTATTGGTGCTCTATAGATCATGAAATGCTGTGTGTTGGTGTTAGAGGGCATCAGATAGTTTCCAGTTTTGTGTATGAAATTTATTTTAAACGTTTTTATTTTGTTTCAGTACATGCTGGATGCTGCAAGAAAGGTTCGGCCAGATCTTTACGTGATTGCAGAACTCTTTACCAACTCTGACCTGACAGACAACATCTTCATCAATAGGCTGGGGATCAACTCTCTCGTCAGAGGTGAGCACCAAGATGTCTGTAAGGGTTTTGTCACTGAAGTTTTGTGACAAAAACTTGAAACAGTATGATGTTCTATTCATCATATTTATTCTATCATAGGCAACTAGGATCTGAGGGCTGAAGAGACAAAAGCAAAGCTTAGAAAGGACTATCAATACATATCCTTTTTGAAGGTTTATTTCCTTCTAAGATTACCAGAAAGTGGTTTAATTTTCTTGTTTCATTACTAGATCTAGTAAGGGAATTTTACTATGTACTACTTGTACCCTCAGAGGCCATGTCGGCCCCGAACTCCCATGAGGAGGGTCGCCTGGTGTACCGCTACGGAGGCGAGCCCGTGGGGGCCTTCCTGCTGCCTCCGGTGCGGCCGCTCATCCCTTCGGTCGCTCATGCCATCTTCCTCGACTTGACGCACGACAACCGTAGCCCGGCCGAGGTGCGCACCGCCTGGGACATGCTGCCGTCCACTGCCCTTGTCAATATGGCCTGCTGTGCCACCGGCTCCAACAGGGGCTATGACGAACTTGTGCCCCATCATGTGAGTACCGCAAAGCTCCCTCACATGTTGTACTGGTGCAGGGAAATGTAACTTTGAATGGTTGTAAAAAGGGAGTACAGGTAACTCTCGATTTACACGAGTATTGTGTCCTTGAAGAGGTCGCGTAAATCAAAAACAATGTAAATCAAACAAGAGGTAGGTTTGTATTGAAAAATAAATATTCACTTCATTTGGTGGAAAAAGAGAGAGAGAGAGAGAGAGAGAATATCCATATCGCTGAGATATCCACTCAGGCACTCAGTCTCAGCCTCTCTCGTGTGAGGAAGAAATGAGGGACTCCATTGCGGCTGGCTAGTATTGGTACCGGGACTGAGCTCAGCTGTGTGGCCGTGGCGTCGTGTGAGTACAGTTGCGTGAGACATCTGGTGGCCAGTCCATAAAATATCACGTATAAATGAAAAAACTTGTAAATTAAAACTTTCTTTGGATTTTGGACCCCGCGTTATTTCAAAAACGCGTAAACCAAACTCGCATAAATTGAGAGTTACCTGAAGCAATATCCTCTTGATGCAACATGATATGTAGTCGCATATAGAGAAGATGGCATCACTATAAACACACTTGCCTGCGCCATGACGGGCTGGGGCCGACTACCATCCAGGCCCCTCAAGCAAGTCTACTGAAAAATGTTGCCTTAATTTCATCTACTTAATAAAAAGAAAGATCAGTGAAATACTGTCAGAACTTTTCTATATATCAAAAGAATATTTTAGTATGATAGTTTTTTATCATTGTTCAAGAGGTGGTAATGTTGGTCCTTGTGTTTCAGATCCATGTGGTGGACGAGCAGCGGGTGTACGCCGCCTGGAGCAAGGGCAGTCCACAGCGCGGGGAGGTCAACAAGAAGTCAGGGATCATTGAGTGCAAGAATGTGCTCAACAAACTCCACTATGAACTGGGTGCAAATGGCTTCAATCAGGTATGTGGAGAAAAATGGCTGAATTATTAGTTTTTTGCTTGGTATATCCAAATTTCATATCTGAGTTATCTGAGAGTAAGATGCAATATCCCAACTCTTCACTGTCTACTGTGCTCATGGCTTGTTTCATCTTCTACATCAGGGGTTCCCAACCTGGGATGCATGTACCCCAAGTGGTACATTAGGACTTTTCAGGGGGTACATTGGGTCCGAGAGGATAACCACTACTGTACAATACATGGTGTTGTAATCTGCATTCAAATTGCAAAATGTAATTTTTTTTTTTCAATTTCCTCATTTTAGTAAGCAAAACTGTTATTTAAATTATATCATCAGTCTACGCATACAGATTTCATCATAAAATATCAAAATATTACAATTTCATTGTTTTTTTATCTGAAATTTTTAGGGGTACACGGGAACCTATAAAAATGCCCAAGGGGTACAGAGGAACAAAAAGGTTGGGAACCCCTGTTCTATATGGTGTTGAATTTATACCTGTGTATTTTGGCCTGACCTCTAATATGGACAATATTCACAAACCTTGTCCTCCCATTTCAGGAGTATCAAGGCACTTCTCCAAATGACTCTGGTCTTTCTGTTTTGCATATCTTTTACTACGCAGTATTTGCAGAAACAATACCTTGTGGGCTTTTTGTGTTTTATCTTTTTAGTTGCATTGTTTAGCTGCCTCCTATCCTGTTAAAAACAAAAGACAGCCTAGACAGTTTTGGTATGTCACATTTGCTATTGGAAGATGACAATAAAGTCTGTAACAAAAGCTGCACTCTCACCAGCTGTGTTCCCTTGCAGGTGTTTGTGGACCAGGTGACAGAACACGTGGTGACGGTGACGCGCCACAACCCTGTGAGCCACCAGAGTGTGGTGCTGGTGGCCTACACGTCCTTCAAACCCCCGGCACAAATAAAGGAAGGCCACATCCGCCCCCTCAAGGTGCAGGGTCATCTGGAAGAAATTATTTTTGAAATGCAAGTCAAAGGGAGGAAGTTAGGGTGAGTTTTTGTGTGTTTCTTTGGAGATACTTCCAAAACTAAATTTACTTAAGAGGGTAGTAAATGTGCACAATACTACTAGTTTATTATATGTTGTTAGTCTCACAACACTGTTAGGTGAGTATTGATTACAAGGAGGATCTGGTGATATGTTTGTCTAAATAGATCTGTGTCTTTACGCACTCTATATTTTGTTTTAAGGGATGAAGAAAAGATCCCAGCCGTGACTTTGTATTTTTTTATTTTTAAGGGATGAGGATAAGAAGATTCCGGGAGTTTTTGTCCCTGATCTGGAGTTCATCAATGGTCTGGACAACTTCTCTGTGGATGTCAAGGAACACGTGGCTCCCGACCAGTCCAGCTTTGTCCGTGTCGCGTCCAGCAATGACTCGGACATGACGGTGTGTGAATACACCCCGAACTTCACCCCTGGCTCAGTCATTGCCTTCAGGTAGGGCAGGTGGCAGAAAGAAACACTTATGAGTACATAGCATTCATTTATTACAAAACTTATAAACTTATCATACATTTAATCGATATACAACTCACCATGGAGGAGCATCGCATTATACATTTATAGTACATTGCCTTGAGGTAGAACAGGTGGCATTTGTTAAAAATTATATCTTGATGCAACAGTAATCACAGAGGAAGTAATGAGACACAATTACTTTGGTACTATATATGTGGTGCTCCTTCTGATGTGAGGCAAATGACATGGGGGTTGATTTTGAGATCACTTACCTGCATTGACCAACTGTTATACAGGCATTCTGACTTTTACATGAGTACATACTGTACTTTTTTTCTCTTCAGAATAAGTCTTGAACATTTGACCTTGTTACAAAACCAATGAGACATTAATTTACTCAACACTTGCTCAACTTTTTCCTCAGGTTAAGTCTCCTGCCCCGCGCTCAGACCGCCATCAACAAGATTCGTGGGATACTGTCGGAGTTTGGCTACAAGGTAACATAGATTGCTTGTATATTTCTTTGAGGGTATGGAATGGAGGCAGCCTGGTTCAGGAATGGTGATGAATTTGTAAACTATTATACAAGTATGGAACTGCTGCTTCAACAACCCTCTTTGGTGTACATCTCATCGTTTTTATTTCATTACAAAAATATATTTCACGAGTCAAATGGTAAAAATTTAAAAATTATTCCTAATTATTTACCTGATCAGGGAGGAAACAGAAACAGGATAGTGGTAATAACTATTTTTCTTTTTCTTTCAATGCTTCATCAGGATACAGTTGTAAGTTACTGGATGGTCTTTTGCTTCTCATATTTAAAAAAATTTAGAGGAGAGAAGCACAGACACACAAAGCTTAGGTTGAATGTCAAGAGTCTAACGTCTTGCATTTAGTGCTTAAAAATGTTTTGTGAATCTATACTTTTTCTTTTTGCAGTTTTAATACTTACATGAACAATAATTATATGAATTCATATACATTTATTTGAAAAA
Source organism: Eriocheir sinensis (assembly GCF_024679095.1). Lineage (NCBI taxonomy): Eukaryota > Metazoa > Arthropoda > Malacostraca > Decapoda > Varunidae > Eriocheir > Eriocheir sinensis. Next base: position 4,708,900 of record NC_066571.1, read on the forward strand.
TACTTGAATGGTTACATTTCTAATTTCCTTTTTACAGTCGAGAATTTCTGAAGTCACAACCCACAACCCTGTGTTGACGGAAATTGTGAACAGGCTCAGCCTGGTAGACCTGAATCGTATCCTTTATCGCTGCGACGATGAGGAAAAGGACGAGGGCAGGGGCTGGGGGACCTACAACATCCCTAAATACGGCCCACTGCTCTACTGTGGCCTGCAAGGTGACCAATCTCATCAATTGCAGCTGCATATAACCTTAATGTAAAATCTGCAAGCAAGGGGAGGGATGTACACTCTAATTTGTGTATATTTTAGATAGAATTGTACTCTTGCAGGTGTTGTGTCTGTACTCAGCGAGATTCGTGTGATAAATGACCTTGGTCACCCGCTGTGTGGGAATCTGCGTGATGGTGACTGGCTCCTAGACTACATCGTGGGGCGCCTCAAGCTGGAGCCGTCGACCCAGCGCCTGGCGGGCTGGCTGGAGGTGAGGAGGCTGTACTGTGTGTAGGGCTGTTGAGAGGACTTTTACCTATATCTCCAGAAGTAAGACTGTGTACATGGAGTTAACAAGTCTATATATGATTAGTGGAGTTGTGTTAAGGGAATATAGAAAGCCTCTTTATGAAGTTAGCTGCTTTTAAGTATGTAAATCAACCTTTCTGTAATCAACACCTTCTTCCCTGGCCTGCAGGAGGTGTTTGGCTACCTGAAGGATGTGCCGCGCTACCTCATCCCGGCCTACTTTGATTCCATCATCACCAGCATCTACCTCACCCTCATCAACAGGGCTTGGGCTCTGATGGGAGAGTGAGTACTTTTCTACAAAAATAAGCGACTCAGCTCGAGGTCATACTTCTTGCATTTTGTGAATAGTTCCTTGAATAGTCAATTGCAAAAGCTTTCTTGTCCACATGTCCCTACATTGCTTGTGTTTCTGTTTGCAGGTTTATCTCTGAAGGCTCAAACTTTGTGAAGGCTCTTGGTTTATGCTCAGTACAATTTTGTGGCGTCGTCAAGTCTGCTCTGCTGCCGCCACTGTCCCCCAACCTGGCAGACCCCAAACCTCCAACTGTCCCTGACAGTTCAGGTGGCCAAATCCAGTTGTCTGCCACCATTGCTGCTGGTGAGTTCAGTACTTCATCCTTGACCTTTCCAGAGTTACAACCTTTTGTTGTAGATGTAAAATACTTTGTTGTAGAAGGTAATTGTTTTTCTCATTAATCAGCTACTCATTCAGGGCTGCCTTACTTTATTCTCAGTATATGTTTTTTAGTTTGTAACAATTTTTTGAATAGTTATTGTTTTTATCATAAATTAACTCCTCCTCCAGGTCTGCCACACTTCTCGGTTGGCTACATGCGAAACTGGGGCCGAGACACCTTCATCGCCCTCCCTGGGAACCTCCTCATCCCCAGCAGATATGATGAAGCCAGGTGGGTTTGGAGGCGTGCCCTTTACTATTGTTGTCATACTTAATGGATCAGTTTTGGTGAATCTTAAGATTCACACAACAAGAGGGAAGGCAGAGGGTAGCAAAGTATTCCTCTTGCCAAATTTGAAGGGTCTTGTGATGTTAGTGTTCGGTGAGTCATGGGGAGGAAGGTTGACATACTTCAGTGACTGTACAATTTGATGACATTTGTGTACCAAATAGTGCGAGAATCTGGTCGATACACTAACTCATGCTATTTTATTTGTAATGAATGTAGTATGACCCAGGCTATTCAATTTTAGCTTAAGTAAGTGTTTCTCATTGGATTTTGTTTATATTTTTTTTGCAGCTTGTTCCATTTGAGACTTGCTTGCACGATTCAAAACTCAGTAGTTGACTTTTTATCGACTTATTTTGTTAAGAGTAACCTGAACAAACAGAACTTTCTCACCATTTCTCTGTCTGACAGGTGGATCATCTTGGCGTTTGCGGGCACGCTGCGTCACGGCCTCATTCCAAACCTCCTTGATGGCGGGAAGAAGGCGCGATTCAACTGTCGGGACTCTGTTTGGTTCTGGCTCATGGCTATCCAAAGGTAAACATTAACAGCCCTCCATTGAACTGTAGTGAAAAATTGTTATATACTGAGTGCATAGACCTGTTATGTTTGGTGCTGTAATGGTTTCAATAAGAAAGTTGTTGAAATGAATGGAACTGTGTGGATAATAAATGCTCAGAAACAGTCACTTAGATATCTATCACCAAATACTCTACAGATATGTAACGACTGTACCTGAAGGCTACAAGATTCTGAAGGACAAGGTTTCTCGTCTCTATCCATCAGATGATTCTCCTCCACAAGAACCTGGGAAATGTGTAAGTTTGTGTAGACTATCATGTTTTATTTCATAGCAATATTAGGTACATTTAAACCCTCCATTGCTTTTTGTATCTTTTTGTTCACTGAACATTTCAATATCTCAATAAGAAAAATGTTATTCCTTTCCCCACAACAACAAAATTTTTCCCCTCACCTTCAAAATAGTGATCTTGCACCCACCCAGCTATAAACTAAAGACCTATATTGGTTTATGTTTGGAATGACTTTTGGTAAGGGGAAAACCAGTCGAAAGAAAGTACTTTCTGCATATGGGACAACTGTACTTGTGCCACTCCTCCCCCTGATGCTGCAAAATTCAAAGACAGATTGCTTGAAGCTCTTCCTCCTCCCTCAGGAGCAACTGCTGGAGGAGGTGATCCAAGAGGCTCTGCAGCGTCACTTCCAGGGTGTCAGGTTTAGGGAGAGGAATGCTGGCTTCCAGATCGACAGGCAGATGACGGACGACGGATTCAACAACAACGTGGGAGTGGATCTGGATACAGGTGAGCATGGTCACTACTGAATGGAAAAGTGTCAGTAACAGGGCAGTGCAAATTAACTTTAGCATCATTATTCTTAAATATTTTCCACTGGATCCTGGGAAGGCATAAAACTTTGCATCAGGGATTTATAGTGTAGCATTGTGTGAAGATATATTTATATCGTGTTGGAATTTCATGTTTCATCATACCAGAACATTACACAAGCACTTAGTTGGCCTGTGAATAAAAGAAGTAATAAAAAGTACCAATGAAATAGATGGCTTCACTCAAAAGAGAATTCTCTGAACAGGTTTTGTGTATGGTGGTTCTGTACACAACTGTGGGACCTGGATGGACAAGATGGGGTCCAGCGAGTTGGCCGGCACCAAGGGCAAACCAGCGACGCCTCGTGACGGCAGTGCCGTGGAGATTGTTGGCCTGTCCAAGTCTGCTCTCGGCTTCCTGGGCCGGATGCACCAGGAAGGACATTTCTCCTACAACAGTGTGGAGCGCTGCGATGAGACAGGTGTGTGGGAGCCTGTCACCTTCTATGAAGTGGCATTTTGTACACCATTATCTTTAGCAAACCAATATCTATCACCATTTGATATTCTACATGTATAATAACAAGGGATTATTTTTTTTATAATCGATATTTGTATTAATCTGTTTCACTTGGATCAGTATTTGTCAAGTTACCAATATTTTGGATTTCCTTCACTTTAGGAAAGGTAACCAAATGGACATACGAGTTCTGGGAGAAGAAAATTGAAGAAAACTTTGAGAAGTTCTTCTGGGTCAATGAGACGCCAGTGCCTGAGGCGGAGCCAAAGCCCGAGCTGATCCACCGCCGGGGCATATACAAAGACTCCCACAACGCCTCACAGTTCTGGGCAGACTTCCAACTGCGATGCAACTTCCCAATTGCTATCGCTGTGGTGAGTGTGGGAAGGGAAGAGTGTATCTTGATCTTACAATGACAAACACTGCAGAGCAGGTATACAAGAAGCTCCAATATTGAGGTCTGGTTCCCAGTACAGAAGTGCACGACTTTCTGTGCCACCCATGAGTCCTGAGCTCATTTTTTATTTCCAGGCTCCTGAGATGACGACGCCTAAGAATGCCTGGGCTGCACTGAAGAATGCAGAAAAAATCTTGCTGGGACCTTTAGGCATCAAGACGCTGGACCCCAAGGACTGGGGCTACAACGGGGACTATGACAACTCCAACAACACTGCTGACTCAAAGTTGGCGCACGGTTTCAATTACCACCAAGGTCCAGTAAGTGTCAATGCAAAAACATAAAACTTGTATTAATAAAAATGAAGCACCTGCATGGAGCAGTGGCTAACATGCCTGACTAGAACTCCATGGGCCTGGGTTTGAATCTTGGCCTGAGCAGTTGGCATGCAGCTCACCCAGCTGTCCATTCTCCCTTTTGGGTTGGTCAATAAATGGGTACCTGGGGACACCTGGGGAAGGTAAACTGTGGTAATCCTGGGCATCACATTGGTCTGTGTCCCGGGGTAATGGGTTCTTAATCACCACTGTCTCAAAGGGCCAACAGTATGAAGAGGAGCACTGCAGCCACTCACAGCTATAGCTCGTACACTAAACTTTACCTTTTGTCATTACTAAGACAAAATCATCAGTGATATGTGTCTTGTGGCAGAATAGCAGCACTGCACACACCTCACTAAAGGTAAAGGTGGGGGCATATGTCACAGCTGTGTGTGACCTTGGTGCTCATCTCCATTGCAATGGTCCTTGAGCCTGTGGTGGGTAAGAGTCTATCACCCAGGGACACAAGGCCAGCGTAACATATGGGTTGCCATGGTCTACCTCTCCCAGGTTTCCTCAGGTACTCACTTATCACTAGCCTGTAACGAAGGATGAACAGCTGGGTGAGCTGCATGTCGACTGGCCGGGCCGTGACTCAAATCCAGACCTGTGGATTTGTAGCTAAGCACGCAAATTACTGCACCACGGAAACACTGATCCTAACTAGTGTTGTGGTATATAAATGGTTGTAGGCTAGGGAAGATATGATTATGTAGTAAATTGAATTCACATATAACACAACCAGACTTCTGTATGTGAGAAGGAGACCGCCTACTAGTAACCCTGCACTACATGCTACATCCTCTTGTGCTCCAGGAGTGGCTGTGGCCTGTGGGGTGGCTCCTGCGTGCCCAGCTGGCCATCGCTCCCAAGGTGGGTGGCTGTGAAGAGCTGGCGCGGACCATGAGCCATGTCAAGTCGCTCATGGCCAACCACCTCACACACCTCCTCACCTCCTCGTGGCGCTCCCTCCCTGAGCTGACCAACGCTGACGGTGCCTTCTGCAAGGACTCCAACCCAGCACAGTCCTGGAGCACTGGCTGCCTACTGGAGGTGCGTCGTACCTCAGCCCACCTGAAAGTTTGCTTGGTCTTAATGTCAATATGAAAAGATAATATAGAAATACAAAATGTATGATATCATTTTTATACATTAAATCAGTAAATGCTTACTGGTCAGTTTGTTGGTAAATATATCTTCTCCCTGCAAAAATTTATGCCAGTTTTGAAAATCAGTGATCTAGTGTTGACTGTTGGCTAAAGTGTGTGGCTACAATTTGCCACCACCTCGTAACTCATCATGGCTGTGAGATGACTGATGCTGAACCCTTAATGGAGCCCATACTGAAGCTTTCTGAGCATCCTTGAATGGAGTCTTTAATCAATCTTTATTTACAGGTGCTGTGGGAGATGGATCACATAGAGCGAGGTCTAAAGAACAGCATGAATAGCATTTGAAGAGACCCGGGCTACACCACCATCCTTCCCCTGAACAACCTGCCCCAGCATCCCTCGACCCTCCCCGTGCAGTGCCAATACGACTTCCCCTCCAGCACCTCCTTCCCCTTAGATGACAATAGGCAGCACTACAATCTAGGTCTTCAACCACACAACTCAAGTGAAAGTCTCGATTCACCTTACTCAGCCCTACAGCAAACAGCTCCACAGACCAGCAGGATTGTTATCACCACTAAGAATGTCGATCCCTCGTTTTCTTACGTCAAAGAAGTGGATGTAGGCAACACTGTGATTTCTTACGTTCCCCATAATGTTGTGTTCAGTGAGGACCCAGACTTTTTTGATACTGTCCATGATGTTGTTCATGTTAAATGTTTCCAAACTGACATTAACTTTTCCATGGCCTTCCTGTGCAAGCCGCAGGATCTCCCAGAAAACTGTCTCGTTGTCTGGGCAGTAGATGAGAAAGTCCGGCAAAATGCGATGTGGAGTAGCCCGGAACACCTGAAAGTAAAAGAAGAAAAGCTGCAGACCAGTGCCAAAGTTCCCTGGTTCAGAAGCAAAAGTGCAAGCAAGGAGCAGCTGCTCCACCTTTCCCCCCGCGGCCCAGCCATGACGGAGCCTCTCTACCAAGGTGCACAGTCAGGATCAAAGAAATATCAGGGCAGAGTCCCTTCCATCGTGGCCTTGCTGACCCACCATGCCAAGAGCCACCACAAAGTTCAGAAGACTGCACCACAACCTGAGAAGTCCATTCTAAAGGCATTCCAAGATGGTTCCTCAGAGAATGAATATGGAGTCTGGCAGCAAAACAGATTTGCTCCAGTTTCCCGAGAGATCCACAAAGCTCTGGCCGCAGAGGAGGAAGAAATTACGGATAAATCTGTGAGGCAGATGGTCGACGATTTTGACAAAGGTACTGGCTATGGCTTCAGTTACCACCTCAGCCCGTCCACCAGGGTCACACCATCAAGTCGGCCGTCAGTTCTCAACATACCGCCGCCTCCACAGATGCCGCTGCCTCCTGTGCCCGAGGCTCATGACTACTCTGAGCCCCAGCCCGGCCCCTCCTCTAGGAGAGACTCAAGTCCAAGGCTGGCCAAGCCCTCGGTGACATGGAAACAGTTCCAGTCCAACACGGCAAGCAAGGTCCACCGGCTGTGCCAACCTGTGGCCTACAGGGCTCAGAGGTTGTCCGAGTCCGTCACCTTCCTGAACCCCTACACGCAGAAGGCAGAGTACGAGGCAGCAACGGAAGAAAAGGGTTCAAGCCAAATTATATTGACTCCCCACTCCGAGAAACAAAGGAGGGAGTCAACTTCCCTGTTTCTTCCGGATGACGACGACCTCATCAAACCCAAGGACATAGATCAACAGAAACTATCTACTGTCTTAGTTTTGTCTTTGTTTGTTATTGCCCTAATTATTTTTTACCTAGTTTATTTCCTGTAGACTTTGTTGTATGTTCACTCCCCCATTTCTGTGTTTTAGTTGTGACACAATTAGTTGATAATCTGAGAGCTGTTCTGAGGGAGCTTCTAGACGCAGTGTTGTAGCTTACATGACGTGTTAATGTGTTGCTTCAAGGACATGAAAGCAGAGCTATATCTTTCTGGCTGCACAAATACCTGAAAAGGCAAGTAAATAAATACATGCATCAAGTAGCTGGTTTATGTCTCTGATGCTTTTGATAACCTACAATGTACATGTTGTTAAGTCAAGTAATTATATAAAGAAGTATATTGTTATAGCAATAATATATTCATGCAAATGAAGATGCTGCATGTCTATTCTACTTGGTAATTTAAGAAATTTCTAATTACCTTCGTATGTGTTGCCTATTATTGATTTCTAAATGCCATTTATGTTGTATGCAGTGTTGCTTTTAAGGATGGTGTTTTGATATTTATAGATTATATACATAGTTTAATGTTTATATATATATTCGATGCTTGAATCAATAAATTAACTGCTAATTTGAGTTTTTAATTACCCTAGTGGGCACGAACTGAAGGTCTATATACCAACACCTGTCACAAGAGCCTCCTTGGTGAAGTGGTTAGCCAACCTAGCTATGAATACAAGGGCCTGGGTTTGAATCCTGGCCTGGGAAGTCGGCATCCAGCCCATCCAAATGGTCATCCTATCTTTCTGGTAAAGTTGGGGGCATCATAATTACAGCTGCACATGGCCTCAGTGCTTATCTTGGTCACATTGGCCCCCTGTGGTGGGAAATAACCCATTACCCGGGACAAGAGACGAGTGTGATACCCAAGTTACCAGTCTACCTTCCTCTGTCTTTCTTATTGAGTAGCTTGAAAGGGAGGAGGAACAGCTGGCTGGGCTGCGTGCTGACCACCCTGGCATTAATCTGAACTCAGGCACACTGATTAGTTGCTAGGCATGCTAACCACTTCACCATAGAAGCCCTTCAAGCTTGTTAATAAATGGATACCTGGGCAAAAGTGAGGAAGGTAGACTTTGGAAACTGGAATGCCACCCTGGTGTTGTGGCAGGGATAAAAGTGATAACAAATGTCAAGTTAAAAAATGTTACAATAAAGAGGATGAGAGGCATTAGACTGAATTTCGTATATGCAAAGAACATTTACAGCACGAAGATGTTAAAGATCATATCGTCACCCTCATAAAATAATCACCTGAGTCACTTTTCATTGATTTCCAGGTTTTTGTCTACATCAATTTTTCAACATGTGACGCCCATTTTTGTAAAGTTGCCTTCATCATTCAGGGTTCAAGTGTTCTAGAATTAACCTTTTCATTTCTGCCTAAATCTTAAGCCAAATGAGATAATGACAGTTCTTTTCTGATTTCCTGAAAAGAAGAAAATAATGACAGGCGGTTTGTTTACGAAGGTGACGATATATCAAATTAGTAAATTAGCTGGATGTAAAATTACTGATTACAACCAAGTGACATCCAACAACAGACCCGACTAGCAAACAGTACTCAAGGACAGGAAGCATTAAACATCAAACTTTGAATATTGGGGCCAAGAAACTTTTAAGAACCTGCCTGCTCTACACTCAACAGTATTGTACTTACATGAGGTGAAGGACCAATATCTTTGAGCAGTGACTGATTTGAGACTCATCAGGAAAAGGATGATTCTGATGTCCAGCAGCATGTAAGGGAGTAGAAGATTTGGCTGAGTGTTGGCCATCTGAAATTGGGCATAAAGTTACTAATCTGACTACACTATGTTCTCGCTATGCAAATTTGAGTTGTGTCCAATCTTGAAAGCTTTAAGCTGACTCCTGCACAGATCTTTGCTTTCTAATTACAGTCCTAAAGATTCTCTCCCTCTTTCTAGACTTTCATCTCCAGTTTCCTTTTGGGCTAATCTATTTCCACTGTGGTAGATGGTCACTGATCTATCTTAAAATCTATAAACATTGGTGTTCTGCAGGACTGTTCTGTTACCCAACCTCTTTCTATCATTCATTGATCTATTCAATTTGACCGGCCAAAAATTTTCATTGAACTGCCGAAGGAAATAAGAGAAATAGCAGGTTGCTCAGTTGGACAGTTCAATGGCAGTCTCAATACATTCTTGACAACAATGGTCATTGAGCCCCCGTTCCAGGCTACACTGTGAGTAGCCAAGCAGCACCAAACTTCATCCAGGACCAAGTGACCATCACCAATAAGGACATCAGGACTGGAAGCAGTGGTGAATCACCATGACCGCAAGACATAAACCTCTAAACAATACTAAGTAAACTAAGTAAATGACCTCTGGCCTGCTCACTAAGCCTTAAAGAACTTTGCTCTAGCCTCCCTCTCTGGTGAGTGCTATTCAAACTGCATATGGATACCAAGATTTCTGCAATTCTCAACCTTCTCATTCTCACAAAATTTAGGAGAAAAGAGCTGTTGGTGTTCCTGGTACCAGAAACATGGGGACCAACAAATAACTCATAGCCAACTGTCAGAGTCAGTAGTAGCATAAGGTAAAGGTAAAGTTGGGGGCATACGCTGTAGCAGTGCGTGGCCTCGGTGCTCATCTCCATAACATTGGCCCTTGAGCCTGTGGTGGGAGGGAGCCCATTACTCCAGGACACAGGGCCAGTGCGACATCTGGGTTACCACAGTTTACCTTCCCCAGGTTTCCCCAGGTACCCATTTATCAACCAGCCCGAGAGGGAGGATGAACAGCTGGGTGAGCTGCACGCCGACTGCCTGGGCCGGGATTCGAACCCGGGCCCACGGAGTAGAAGCCAGGCACGCTGACCACTAGACCACGGAGGCATATAAAATCAGCGTGTTCTAGTGGGACTCGAACCTAGGTCCACAGGCTCACTACGACCGCGCGCTGACCACTCGGCATTAAAGTCACCTAAAATAATGAGTGCGTCTCAAGGAGGGCTACTACTGAGATAGGCTCAGAAGAAGCATACACTGCAATAAGAGACTTGCAGCCCACCCAACAACACTCACACTATAATCATCAGCCAGAGTAGCCTCTACAGCACATAGCTGCACCTGGCTATAGCTACCCCCTTAAGATGGGTACCAGTGCCATGCCGTACCAGATGTATCCTCCACTATTGATCTCACCACTATATTAATTTTTAGTCTTCTGAGTTCATTTAAAAAAGTGAGGCAGTCAGTGATCCTTTGCAAGGCTCAGGTTGTTCCAGGTGCTCACACGCAGAGCTCTCTGATGGTTTACCCCTGGGCTGGTTCTATGGGTGGGCACCTTATCTGCACCACCCTGACTGCCTCTAAATCAAAGAGCAGAGCTTTGGGTCCTCCCTCTTTCAGAATGATGTTCCAAAGGATTTGTCCTGCAACTGTTGTAGGTGGCAGGCTCACTTGATGCAAATGCATCGAGGGAGCGTGCCATGTGGTTGGGCCCCCAACAACCAGACCGGGGTCATGACTGAAGCCTTGACCCTGGCCTCTACTTCCTATTCTGACCAGTGTTTGAGGGTTTTATAGGGAGGGGTTGTAAGCACCCCCCCCCTCCCCCATCATCTATTTAGATCACAGGTTGGGCCAGCTGTTACTGGGATAGTAATGACAAAAAAAAGTTCTTGTATAGTGATGTGATATTTGGATATGATTTCTTACAAAATCATTCTGCTCTGGATATGGATTTTGGAGGAGAGGTCTCCTATAAGATATGTGGGCTAGCCAATATAGAAGTACCGGGTCCTTTTCTTTTCAGAAACTTGACACCTGAGTGCAAACCGGTTGCTATTAAGTCTAGACAATACTCCATGGCTGACAGGAAGTTCACTGAAGCTGAGACAGTGTATCTTGTTAGAGGGGGTAATACAACCTAGTAACACACCTTGGAGGGCTCAAGATTTAGTCATGTCAGGGGAGAATCACAAAAGGAGAATGGTCATAGACTATTCTCCTATAAATAGGTTCACTGAACTTGATGCGCATCCCTTGCCATATATAGACGAGATGGTCAATAATATCACACACTACAAGGTGTTTAGTGCATTGGATCTGAAAAGTGCCTACCATAAGGAGAGAAGGAAAGACCTTACACTGCGTGCAGAGCTGGGGGAAAACTTTATGAATTCAATCGTATCCTGTCTGGAGTGAAAAACGGAGTTGCAGCCTTCCAATGCGTACTTGATGAAATCCTTAGTAAAGAAAAAGTGAAGTGCACTTATGCTGATGTGGATAATGTTTTGTGTGTGGTGAGATGGAAGAGCAGCATGACCAGAATTTAATGCATTTCTTGAAGGTGGCTAAAGAGCATAACCTGACTCTTAACCACAGGTGTGACTTCAAGGTCAAAGCCATAAATCTGTTTGGGTACTCGGTGAAAGAAGATTAGACCTGACCCAGAATGCCTGCAGCCAATTTTGCATCTCCCAGGACACAGGTCCAGTGCAACATACAGGTTAATATCATCATCATCTTCATCATTTCGTTTAACATCCGTTTTCACTCTTCCTGAGCAGTTGGACGTTTTATGGCTCATAAATCGAGCCATTGTCAGTTTGTGGTGCAAGATTTTCCAGGTGCATGCCCTTGTAAACCCAACCACCTATTTTAAGTGGTGGCCCTAGCCTTTGCCGGAACAAAAAAGGTAAACCCTACAAGGCAGCAAGGGGCTATGAGGTTTCCTACCTGCTATTTCACCCATAGCTGGGATTGGATGGCCATTGACTCTGATAAACATGAGTTCATCTGCCCTTAGAATAGTCTTGTTTTTAATCCACCTGGGGGTCCAGCACACCCCCCTCACTGGTCCAAAACCAAACCAGTGGGGTCGCCGGTTTAGTCGCCGACTACCCGACCATGCGGCTGGTTGTACTGGGTTACATGTTACCAGTAGCAGAGCACTACCTTAACTGCCCTGACCAGACACTATCCAGCTTAATATGATTATATATTTTCATAATGCAGACATTAAAGGAGATAAGCATGATTTTAAGCCAAGTTGTAAGCATCAGACAACTGTATCTATCTGTCTATCTACCATATATCTCTGACGCCCTACTCCCTCATGGGAACTTCCCTACAGGGGGTGGCCGCAGCAGAAGTGTCTCCATCTCTCCCTGTTCTCTCAGTACACTCAGTTTTGCTACTTCCAACTCTCTTGCTCCAATACTTGCTGCCCCTATTGATCCACTTCCCTTGATGCCCCCTCCCTCAATCCTTCCCCCACACACTCTCACATAACTCATTTCCACAGCATGTATTTTTGATAGCAGTGCTGCATTCCATGTCCACGTCTCTGATGAATACGACAGAGTTGGCAGGACAATACTGTTCTTTATTCCCTTCTTTATCTCCATGCTCACACTTCTTCCTTTCATGACTCTTTCCAATGCACCTACCACCTGTCTGCTCTTCATTGCTCTTTCCCTCACCTCACCTTCCATTCTTCCATGCTTACATAAAATTGTCCCTAGATATTTAAATTCAGTCACCTTCTCCATTCTCTCCTCCCCCAGCCTTTTCCTACACTTTGTTGTGCTCTCTGCTTTAGCTCTGTATGGCTTTGCAAAATCAATGGTCTGCTCTCTTTCCCTCTCTAATACAATAACCTTATTCTTTCCAGCATTCACTCTCAGCTTTCTCCTCTTACACACCGTCAAACTCATCCACTATCCTCCACAGCAGGGGCGAGCAACCTCCGGCCCATGGGCCAGATATGGCCCATGAAGGCCTGCCACCCTGCCAGGCATTAACATTGAAATTTGGCCCGTGAAACCCAAGGAAAAAAAATGCCAAACAGCATCTGCTGGCAAATACTATTTGGCAAGCCTGCACTCCTCACCTCACTGCGAGAGTTGCCAGGTCTGTCCTTTTCGAGATCTGGTTGTCCTATTTAATTCAAACAAAAAAGGACAGTCTGAAGCTGTCTTGTTGTGGGGCCATGCTGTCCCGTGTGTGCATGACTTGCAGCAGGAGATCGCCACTTTCCTCCGTCAGAAGAATCTTCCCCACGCTGATCACTTTGACCCGCAATGACTCACTGACCTGGACCTACTCACGGACATCGCTGCGCATCTGAACATCCTTCACGTGAAGCTGCAAGGCAAAGACATTCTCCTGACAGACGTGCACGCACACATCAATGCCTTCGAGGTTGAGGTTTAGACATGATCAATTGTCTGAAGTTAAGTTTGAGTTATTCTCCTTGCCTTGCTGCATCTACTGTTGTGAGCTGCTCTTCTCCAAAATGAAGGACATGAAGTCTCGACTTTGCTTCCAACTCTCAGACCTCCACCTCAATGACACTATTCTGTTGTCTACTTTATCCACTGAGTCGGACATTGAAACATTAATTCATGGCAAGCAGCACCAGTTGTCTCACTGATCTGTTTGTTTTTCATCTTTTACTGTTTTTTCTTTGGGGTTCTTGTTTTTCACTCCGGCATGCTCCTGAAAGTCTCATCTGGCCCTCCCTTCGAAAAGGTTGCCCGCCCCTGCTCTACAGTGTCCCCTCATTCTCTGCCAACAACACTATCATCTGCAAACAGGCCTGCCACCAATGACTCCTCTGTACCTGTCACTTGCAGCCTTGGACCTAGCTCCACCTCCCTGGCTTTCATTTCTCTCATACAACTGTCCATGTAGGTACACATTAAAAAGCCATGGTGACATCACACACACCTGTCTTACACCCACACCAATTTCAAGTCTCACTTTACTCACCATTAACATGTACAGTGGCACTCACATCCTTAGAGAATGATAAAATATGAAAGAAATTTCCCCATCTTGACTTCCATCCTTACTTGGGTAGCTTTTCTTGAACAGGTCGTCAGAGAAAAGTTCACAGAATTAGCACACATTTCAGCACTGACAAGAAGCATTTTATAGTCCGTGAGAATGAGGTAGAGATATGCTGATGGCTGTGTCATCCTCCTGCATAAATTATATGAATTTAGAACCTGTTGAACAAACATTATCACACTTTTGCTGATAATTAATGTTCTGCACATATATTTTTGGAAAACTGCTGTAAAAAGTCTACACATCTCAACTACTTTAAAATGTCCTCTTGCCTCAGTTAGCAGCATCAACATACTCACTATCATCATCGGCCATTTACTAAAGCAGGACATGGCTTCCCAATATTTTCCAACTTTCTTCTGTCTCATGTCCGTGTACTCCATCCTACTCAAGGAAAAGTTTTAATTTACTTCCACCTGCTTCTGTCTGCCCTGACTTACAATTCCTGGATTACCAATGTTATTTTGGCTGCCAATGTTACAAGTAACCTACCCAAGTTCATTTTTCACTTAAAAATAACTAAATTTGTGTTATTTCAATATCAACACACAGTTAATCATCACAGTTTTTATTAGGAGCAAAATGCTGAAAGAAAAATATTATGAACCACAATATTTTAAATCACCTAACAAATCAGGGAGCTCATATCTGGCAAAGACAGGATAGATAGGAAAAAAAGATAAAAAGCACTATTCATTTGGAGAATAATGACTTGCAACAATGAGATAATACCCATACTATTACTTACATACTTCGTGAATCTAGGCAATTTGTCTTCTGCTACATCTAGTACCTACAAGTGCTGCCAGTCTTACTAGTATCAAAAGTCAGTCAGTCCTTGCCACTCCTTTCCTCAGCTATTATGCTACAAACAATTACTAACTTCCATAGGAATGAAAATGAATCGTTTCCATGTATCACTGTAGATCCTTGAGGAACAATACACAAGTAAAATAATTACACAAAGCCTCAAGAAGTCGGCAACAGAAGAGCACGTAAAACTTCCCTTCAGTGGATAAAAGACATTCAAAAGCATCAAGTAACCATTTCAAAACAGAAGCTTGCACACACACACACACACAAGCATACACACACACACACACACACACACACACACACACACACACACACATACACTCAAATCCTGAAACATAACCTGCACCTCACAGCCAAACACGGCCAGGGGTTCCAGACAGAGCATATTCACTAATTCACAAAGACCACTCCAATTAGTGTTTGTATCAGAAAAATAGCTACCCAGAAAAACAGAGCTAAAGTATAAAAGCAATCCAGTGTTCAAATAAGTCATGATTAACTATTACGCTTTCTTTCGGCAAGCTTAGTTTCATGCCTCGTCTAAATTTATATAAGCTTGTTTTCATACATCATCAAAATATTCCAGTACAGTCGTCCCTCAAATAGTATGGTTTTCAATAGTTCAGTTTCGGTTTTATGTGGATTTTCAAAGATTTTATTAGGATTTTAAAATTTTCCGATGAGCAGGAAATTTAAAAATACTTAAAAGATCTTCTATGACAATCTGTATAAAACCGAAACCGAACTATTGGAAACCGTACTATTTGAGAAATGACTATATTATTTTTCTGATACAAGTAAGGACTGAAATGGTGAACAAGAACAGGTGAATGTACTCTTCTACATGAGTTGAGGGAGACATGGAGACTTGGATAAGCGTTCACATGATGGTATGGCATTGACAAATTAAACTTCACCGAACACAGTCACTGACACCAAACAGTTTGCATACAGTGTCCTTGATTCTGCTGAAGACTGCCACCGCTCCACTGCTGGGAATGCAATGAAGTGTAATGCGACAGTTGGTGAGGAGTTTCAACTATCAACATTCCTGCTCTGCTTACATCTTCTCTTCCTCTTCCTTCTCCTCAGTGGGGGTGCACTTTGCCTCTGCCTTCTGCTTCTGCAATAATGATAGCAATAGTTGAAATAGGAAGCCAGGAGTTGAAGTGCTATCGAACCATCAATACAAGGTTTGAGACACCCCTGAACCATAATGAAAGTGCAGGGAAGTCTATGGCAGCTCTTAAACCAAAGTGGCACATCACTCGAAAACAAACCTCTACAAACAAGTCCGACCTTTCACATAGGAGCGGTGTGACACATTGCATGTGCCACATGTGACTTGCATGCCACTCCGAGATGGGATTGGACTGTTTTCTTCTCAGTGTGTGATGTGCCACCTCAGAGAGTGCTGTCACATTACTGAAGCTTTCACACCAAGAGTAATTAATAACCAAGATAATATTAAAAATATCAAGTACAAGTGACATTAAAGATTCAACAACAAAAGATCCTGCAGATCTATGACGTATGTACTCTTAAATTCTGACAGATTTATGCCAGCCACATTTGACAACACTGCCTTGGTCACCCATGTGGAGTCTATAGTTGGTTCACCCAAGTCTGAGGTGTGCATTACTGTGCGCTGGGAACCTGTTGTCACAGAGCTAGTCTGATTGTGGATAATTTATGATAGCCTACGCATAGGAAACAGTCATCAGCGTCAATAATATGCAGGCAAAAATTACAAATACCATCAATTGCAGTCGATTTTGAGTTGACAATTATTAGTACTGTCGCAAACAACAGTTTTGTTAATTTACATGATCGATGATTTTGATAATTAAACTGCCTTGGCGCTATCCACCACTGAGAAAATTAGCAGCCTATATATTAACAAAATACCTGTTAAGTGACAGTTCTAATAATTTTTTATTCAAAATCAACTATAACTGATGGTATTTGTTATTGTTGCCTGCATGTTATTGACACTAAAGAGTGTTTCTATGCTTCGTCTATCATTCACTATCTATGCAATCAGCGTGTATGATTGCGTGGATAATGTATGATAGCCTAGGTTCAGAGCAACTACATCTGCCTCATCCTCAGATGATGACATCTTGCGAATTAAGCATTGACGTATGCTACACATCACTTTGGTGTGAAAGTTACCTAAGAGTCTATTTGAATTAACAGAACTATAGTCATTGTACACTAAGTTGGTCCAGAAGCCCCACCCCCTCTTCCTTAGCCACAGGAGCTCATTGGTTGGATGAAAGAAGCATTGAGCTATGAGTCAGTGTCACTATGGAAGGAGGGTGAGGGAGGGGGCAAGGCTTCTGGGTCAACTTAGCGTACAGTGACCCTAGCAGAAACATTACTGAGAATGAGAATAAAACCTACTGCTTGATCCTGCTTGGCAAACTTTTCAAACATTCCACCGTAGATTTGCTTCTCCCTCATCTTGTCGGCCTTGATCTTCTGGACGCAGATCATGAGCTGCTGTTTGGCTGCCTTGTTGTTCTGCTCCAGATCTAGACAAGACTGGAAATCCTTCTGTGCCAGGATTGGATCACCCATGTTGAGCTGGGCCTGGAAGGGAAACTCACTCTCAGTCTACCATGAATCAATGATAATTCAAAAAATTTGGGTCATTCACTTATTAACCCACTGAACACCAGGCAATAAGTGCACATTGCTACAGCCCAATCCCAGGCATTTCCCCCATTTTCTTTCTTCTAAAATGGTCAGCAATGCCCTAAAAAACATGAAAAACATATAAAACCCCTTACTGTCAATGTTAAATTCACCAGAAAACACCCCAACAGCATTTGAAGGTCCCCTGCTATATCATGTGTTTCAAACTTGGTGCACCTGGGCTGTCAGTGGCGGGCCATCAGCTGTTGCTACGTCATTGTGGTGGCATGTCTGGTTGAAGATGCGACGAGATGATGAATGACAGCCGGATATGTTTATGGGTTCACAGAAATGCAATAACTGAGGACAATGACCTGTGAGGCGTGGGGAGTGTGTGCATGGGTGCGGCATGGGTCTAGTGAGCAGTGTTGTGTGCACTACCTGCTAAAAGTAGTGGCACTACCGCTACCACTATTTCAGTAAATTGTAGTGGCACTGCCGCTACAACTACTCATTTCTAAATGTAGTGCACTACTGCTACTTGTGAACAATAAGTATTGAAAAAACATAATTCTTTTATATATATTGTTACGTTCCACGTCCTTGATAGAGTACTGAGTAAGTCACTTTACACTTCCTGTACGTGAGGCTAGAAGATTCACTCACCTCCCTCTGCTGTGCTAACTGACTCACCCAGTTTTTACCAGTTTCCAAGGCTTTGTGATCTGTGATCAGGAATATCCACAACAGCCAGCCACACCTCCAGTTGCAGACTCACTACTGAGCGAGCATTAGGTGACTGAAAAGAGTGACGGGCCACGACTCAGCCCACTGAACTGCTGTACACGTTTCATTCGTGTTTTCATCACGTACGTAGTTGGTCCACCCTGAGTAGCAAGTAGTGAGTAGTGACTAGCCCTACCTAATAATGTAGTGCCACTACTGTTTTTGCTGCTCTTTCTAAAAAAAGAGTGGCACTACCGCTACAGCTACTAAAAAAGTAGCTTCGCTACGTAGCGGTGCTACTAGTAGTGCCGCTACGCCCAACACTGCTAGTGAGTTGCCACTTGGGATATTGTTCCCACGTGCTGCCTACATGCCCACTCCATAAATCAGCCTCCTAGGCCACTCTATTAGGGTGCCACAAGACTCGATAGAAGGTGACGGATCATGGGCATTACTGTGGTCCAGCAGGTTAAACTAGTACAACTTTATTAGCCTCTCCTGAAGTCAGCTTTCACACTAAGGTAGAGGTAAAGTTGGGGACATATGCTAAAGCTGTGCACAGCCTCAATGCTCATATCAGTCACAATGGCCCTTAAGCCTCTGGTGAGAAATAACCCATTACCCCGGAACACATTCTCAGTCATATATAAATAAGCCATCACTGCTAACTCTTCCCCTCCCACTTTAATACGGGAACAAAACAAAAATAGCAAGCCTTCCCACCTGCTGCCTCCTGAAGTAAGCTTTCACATTGCTAGGATCAATCATAAAAACGACAGGTATAAATAATCTATCACAGCTAAAAGCTCCAATTCTTCCCCTCCCAGTTGAAGGGAAAAAAACAAAAAATAGAAATCAAGGAGAGAGCAAGATAGCAAGCCTCCTCACCTGGCCTCTCCTGAAGTAGGCTTTCACATTGGTGGGGTCCATGCCAATAGCCTTTGTGGCGTGATCGCGGGCTGAGGCGCTGTCCTGGAGTTTGAGGTACACCATGGACAGGTTGAGGTGTCCTGCCAGCAAGACCTTTTGACTCTCAGCTTTCTTCTCATCATCCAGTCCTGAAATGCCAAGGTATAGAGTGCCGTGGTTGGTTAGATTATGATTGATGAAACAGAAAATGAGTGATGACTATGGAGAAAACTGATGGTGTTTTTCTCATAGTATTACTTTGTTTAAAAGCTATCAGTCACCTTATGAACGAATGAAAACTAGAGAATGAATGCTTGTAAGTGTAAATGGCATATGTTTCTGGCCATTTTCATATTTGTTCATTCATGTTTAAGAAGTTATCGGCCACCTTATGGATGATTATAGAAATGAGTGAAAGCTAGAAAAATTGGATGCTGTTAAATTATAAATGGTGCATGTTTAGGACCACTTTCATACTACTTCATGCAAAATGGACTTAATAGGCACCTTAGAAATGAGAGACTAGGAAGTGACTGATAACTAGTGTCCGCATAAAGAATAGAGTGCTCGCTGTAGATATAAATGCAAAAACGGAAAAGCACTTTGAATTTTTTTTGTGGTCTGCAGCCAAGTCTTGCAGCTGACCAGAACTATCATGTCTCAACTTCCTTCCACAGAATATTAGTTACTCGAAAGAATCAGCATCAATGTAGAAACCTTGTATCCATTCCAACTAGCCATGACTGTAGAAAATATATTATTGGCAGAATCTTACTGTAAATGTACAGGTTGAGAATCCCTTATCCGAAATTCCTGGGACCGAAAGTGTTGCGGATTTCAGAATATGCAGGCCCTTTTGACATTTCAACAATATCTTTACACCACAGAGCACACAATACGCGGTAATCACAAAGAGTAACCAGCGGAGGTGTTGCTGTGATGACTGCTGACAACAAACTAACGCAAAGCAGCACCAGAGTTGCCAGGTCGTGGACTGTGTTCCTGCCCTATCCCATCCCAAATGTCGCCCAAAACCTGCGGTGGTGGCAAGCAGATGTTTTTACGCTCAAGGTGTCGACACAGCAGACCTGGCAACCCTGAGCAGCACACAACAGCTATACGTGGTGGAATCCTCCCATCACTTTGTGGAATTTTCTATTTGAGATGCGTCAAGTCAGCATTCAAAAATCTTTTGGATTTTGGAATTTCGGATAAAGGATTCTCAACCTGTATTAAATTATTTATAAGGTGGTGAGGAAGAGGTAAAGGAGAAAGTATGAGGAATCCAAAAAGTGAAAATGAGCATAGGATTATATGAGAGAGAGAGAGAGAGAGAGAGAGAGAGAGAGAGAGAGAGAGAGAGAGAGAGAGAGAGAGAGAGAGAGAGAGAGAGAGAGAGAGAGAGAGAGAGAGAGAGAGAGAGAGAGAGAGAGAGAGAGAGAGAGAGAGAGAGAGAGAGAGAGAGGAAAACATCTTATGAGGAAAAAAGATCCTCACCAATGACAAACTATTCCTAAGCAAGTCAACCTGTTCTCTACTGAAAAGCAAGTCAACCTGTTCTCTACTGTTAAGCAAGTCAACCTGTTCTCTACTGAAAAGCAAGTCAACCTGTTCTCTACTGTTAAGCAAGTCAACCTGTTCTCTACTGTTAAGCAAGTCAACCTGTTCTCTACTGTAAAGCAAGTCAACCTGTTCTCTACTGTTCCATTTTCTACACAAGTCACTACAGTGCAAAATTACTCACAAAACCCAGTCCAAAATATACAGCATAACAACGATACACAGCCTTAACTTGCAAACAAAACTACACTCAACACTGTCCTCCTTATAGGTTCTGGCATATTACAAATTTACCTCTCATATGATGTTTTTTTTACTGCCTTCCAAGTATCTAGGAGCAGCGAGTAGTGGGCTTTTTTTATTGTCTCCTTTTTTTTGAGTGCCCTTGAGTGGTCTCCTTCGTAAAAAAAAAAAAAAAAAAAAAAAAAAGAACGATGCTGATTTTTTGAGTTGGTAATAACTTGACATCTCTAAGTAAAGGGGAGCTTGTAATAATGCTGCCACACTTGATGTTTGCCAGGTGGGTTCATTTCCCCAGTCAATGTGAATAGAGTATTTAAAAGGCAGGACGGACAGCTTGGGAAGGCTCAAGAGGCAAGGGAAATGCTTGTACTTGAAGAGACATTTCAAGAGAGGTAAATATGTAAGTTTGCCAATCTTGACGCACCATTCCAACCAATACTCATAAGGACAAAAAGGCCTACACAGGTAAATTAAGTTGCAGCATGAAAATGAGTCTAGGTTTCAGGGAATATCTTTACTGGATTATCATTTCCGGCACTCAAGAATTATGTGTGTTTGGAAGGGAAATGAAAATAATATCCTGTTTGCTTGAATTCCGAATATTTGACTATCTGGCTGGTGGAATTCAAATTGACAGACTATATTATAATGCACTGTCAAAATAAAGAATGCTTACCAACTGCTGTTTTGACACAAGTTTACTTTTCATATTTCAATGCAATTTTCCAAGTAACAATTTCCCTGATAAAGTAAGATATGCAAGTATTGATCAACCTAAGAAAAAACTCATTGTGATTTGGCATAACCCCTTTCTGTGAGGCCACTCTCCTCTTACACCTCCTACATGCCATACTGAACGGGGCTGCCAGGACACAAATGAGTTAAATTGGTGACATGGATAAACATTTCTGCCTCCAACAGTACTGATCAGAATGGTGGACACAAACCAGTGAACACAACCTCTCAAACTAGAGTCATATCCTTGTCTATCCTTCCATCCCTCCCCCACAGGATGGAACGAGTACTACCCTTGTCGTTGGCTGCGAGGTTGACCTGCTCTTCCATGTCACTGTCGTCCTCCGAAGAGTCGTTCCCGGGGCCCACAGAGGAGAGATTGGCACTTGATAATTATTCTACTTAACTTGGAGCGGCTGGAGAGTTACTTAAATGGCTAGGGTAGCTTTCTGGGCTGTGTAAAGTATGTCTGCCAGCCTGTATGCAGTGCTCCAATCAGTACTCACTTCAGGGAACAACACAAAACTAAACAATAAAGAAAATTATCTGAAGGAATTAAAATGAGCATACTGTATTTGACAGCTTATAAGACGCACTTCAATTTTGGCAGGCATTTAAAAACAAATAAATAAACGGGTTTAAACTATGAATGTTGGATGAAGGGTTTTTGCCTGACATTCATAGCCCTCCCCACTTTCAGGTCATTTTTTGTGATATTTTTGTTTCTGTTCGCATTGCTAATCCATTCCTTTTAAAATATCTGTACCACAAGCCCTCATCACCAGAAATATCATCATGACCTTTTGCAGCAGCTCTTACTTTAGCTTAAAAATTATTAGTTTAGTTGTTACTATTAAACCTTAAGTGCCTTTGATCTACAACCCAAGCCTTCATCTCCTTTTCCAGTTCCATCCATCTAGCTTTTCTGTGTGATAGTTGTGTTGTTATTTTACTTTACTGTAGTTGTTACTATTAAACCTCAAGTTCCTTTGATCTACAATCCAAGTCTTCATTTCCTTTTCCACCCATCTAGCTTTTTTGTGCAAAGGGTTTGTTTTCATTTTATTGCTTGCTGAAGTTGTTCCTCTTGTTTTTGCCAGACACACCATTTTCTCGGTTGGAGGTTATCCAAAATGCCTAGCAGCAGCTCTGATGCCGTTTTCCTTGGCAAATGGTATTACTTGTAACTTATAAGCAATTGTGTCAGCATGTCTTTTCTGTGACTCCATTATGAATCTAGAAATTTCAAACTCGAATGAGCTTCAAGGTTTTTTGAACATGTATGTAAGGTAAGAATGTTAAAAGATGGAAAATGGATAACAGGCACTTGTAAATATCGAATAATAACCTATCTTCTCAGCATCTCGTCAATATTATCCATATCTTTTTTGTGTCTATCAATTAAACAAAATTAAGTAGTTTTATGGAGGTCTGTCTTACCTCAATGGTCCCTGGCTCCGTACTAAGGAAACGCAGTGGGTCTTGCGCATGTCGTCAAGTTTGGTGTACAACCATGAATGGTTAACCGTCATCACTTAATTTTCTTCCTTACTGGTGTTATATTAGATGACGTACTGGTAAGTACTACTGTTATACATTGTTACTTTTAAAAAGAGTTGCCGTTGTTAGTGTACAGGCGATCGGCACCTTGTTTACATATGCGGAGATGTTTGCGGCTTAATTTAAGTGCCACTGCAGCACAAAAACTCCATTAGCCAGTAACCCAAAGCTGAACCCTTGACCTTATAAGACACAGGGTGATTTTCTGGGATGTTTTTTGGGAAGAAAGTGCGCCTTATAAGCTGTCAAATATGGTACTTCAAAATAAAGAATGCTGATCATTCTTTAACCTTTATTCTGATAGTAGTGAATTTTTCAGGCTTTTGATCAATTTTATAATCAAGTTTTTTATTCCCTGATGCAAGTGCTAATTGGAATCGCAGGTACAAAATAGCAAACATACACTAAACTTCCCTGGATAGCTAACTATATATGCAAGCACACACACACACATACAGACATACACACGCAGAGTCACACACTCGGACATACAAACACATAGGACATCAGTGTTACGTATTGTAGCTTAACATCACTATTTTTGTCCTGAAGGATGGGTGTATTATTATCTCCTAGTTGCCAGAGGTTCCTCATAAGGTGTGCAATGCAAGGATTTCACACATGCACACACTACTTACCTTTCTGTCTTGAGTTAAAACTAAGCAAACTCATAACACTGCATGACTATACAAAGATTAAGCAGGCAAACATCCCATCCACAACAGCCATCATGCTCATGCTATAATGTTCTACTCCCATGATGCATGATACAAAAAATGTTCCTATATGGCCCATGAAAGTATCACTCTAAATGACAGCTATGCCAATGAATTTCAAATATTTCAAAAGTGTTTAGGTCCAAAATGTGGTGTATGAACAGCATATACTACACTGAATATATCTTTAAATAAGAAGTAAAGTCATGAGCAAACAGTCATAATAATAACTTAAAGTAACTGCCAATCATGAAACAAGTGTGCCAGTAATGCTGGAGCTGATGTGGTGAGGTGTGGTGGGAAAGCCACTCCCTTGGATCATTAAGTCTTATTCTGTTGATGCATTTTTATGTTTTTAAATTAATGTTATTCAGTATCAAGGTAAAGCTACATTTTAATAATTGGTAGTATAATATGAAGCTTGATATTTTTGCCTTTAAGAATAGTGATCTAATAGTATTTTAGTTGTGTAATTCGAGGTAAATCAAATCATAACTGCTTTGATCAGTGGAGCAGAGCCCTGATTTGGGGCACGTGATTGGGTTACCAGAAGTAAAACCAAGGAATTTATGGCTAATGACAAAGAGCTTCATGATTCTCTACAAAAAATCCACCCCAACAAACTTGTGTGAGACTAGATAGGGAAAGAGGCAAAGGTTGCTGTCCACTTACAACCCTGAAAAATGTTATCAGTTAGAAGGTGCATAAAATGGTGTCATAAATTTTGAGGCTTCCTATGCCACTGCCACACCTTTGAGGCTAGATAACTATGACCCTCAGAAACCATCCAATTAGAAGCATCGAAAGGTCCTGGATGAGGCAGTATGTCAACCAGCAGCACAGTATGGAGTATTTCTGTTGCCTTGACTATTCATTATCTTTGTACATATATATTAAGCAAACTGAACACCTTCAAGCTTCTATAAAATTCTTTTCATAAATGTGTAAGTTTTAAGTTAATGTAGTCTTCAGTCTGCCCAACATAAACACCAAAGATAACGATGAGGCAGCTTTGAAAACAGCACAGCCACTCAACGCTTCACCTCATCCAAGAACTTTGTTGATGTCACGATTAAAACACCTTCATTATAAGACACACCTTCCCTTCTACTCAAAGCTACTGAGACCTGCAAAACTCAACTTCAAATCCCTCTCAGTACCATTCCAATATATAGTCTAATCCCACTCCATAACTACCATTCCCTTATATAATCTAATCCCTCTCAATTAGTACCATTATATAATCTAATCCCTCTCAATTAGTACCATTACATAATCTAATCCCTCTCAATCAGTCCCATTCCCTTATACAGCAGACCCTCTATTTACCACAAGATAAATAATAAAGAAATTCTAGCAAAATGGAGGTATGGTTTCTGTTTATAAGTATTAAAATATTTATTCTATTTGAGACTGGTGGGACTTTTTTTCGTGAGTGTGTGTGAAGGAGACACGGGCGCATTATAAGGAAATCCTTAAAAAGAAATGTGATAAATGGAAGGTCTATTGTATGGTCTAAGCCCTCTCTGAGTTAGCATCATTCCCTTATATAAACCCAGCAGACAACATGAAGGCAGATCAAGCAGGTATTAATAGGTAGCAGGTAGGCAGGTGTCAGACAGCTTACCAGAGTCATATTCCAACAAGTCGATGATCTTCTTGTACTGCTTCACTGCCAGCTTGTACTTTTCGGACTTGAGGAACTGGGTGCCCTTCTCCTTGCAGGTCTTGGCTTGCTCAATCTTCTCCCCCTGGTCCATCTCCCATGACTCCTTCGCCTTCTCAAAGCTCTTCAGCTCTGCCTCATACTCCACGGATGCACCTGGTGGCACTCCCAGGGATGAGTTACCTTCGTCCCCAAAGGCATACTGGGAGAGGAAGGCAGCAGTTTATTAATTTCTCAATGAAAAAGTTAAAAAATACAGGAAAAGGGAGGCAGTACACTTAATCTTCTTTATGTGAGGAAACTGAGGTTTGTTTGGTCCTGAAAGGCATACTGGGAGTGGAAGGCAGTAGTTTATTTTTATGTGAATTAAAGAAAAGTTAAAAAGTACACAGGAAAAGGGAGGCAGAAAATTTTATTATGTGAGGAAACTGAGATTTGTTAAAAAAGGAAGATTGGAAGTTATATTTTAAAAGCATAGTAAATGATGTACCAGTTCAGGGGGCAGTCAATTGTTTTACCTTGATATGCATGATGTAAAAGATTTGTAGAAAAGCACACAAAGTCATCCTCATTCAATCTTATCTTATGTCCAAACCATCTCAAGAGTACCATGCTTCACCAATTCATCTACTCCACATTTTATTTTCATTTAACCAACATGCAAATATATATGCTTCATAAAATTATGGATAGTATTATTGTTATCATAATCATTATTATTACAGTACCTTTGGTGACAGCTTTATGACAGACTTTTCGCCCTTCTTGAACTTTTCGAGGGCTGTCTCCAGGCCTTCGGGAATGTTGTGTTCAGAGCCTTCGCCGAGGGGGAAGATTAGTTCCCTATCGTCAAACACTGTCCCGTTCACCTTGCCCTTAATGTGCACTAAAACATAGATAGATAAAGGCATACATTAGAGCTTCCCTAAGCCAATCAGAAACAACAGATTTACAGGCAACTGTCACAATATGAAAATGAAGCAAGTAATGAAGTGAATGTAAATACAAGCATGAATATTTCCTACTTTAAAGAACACGTAGGAGTGAGTAATTACTATTAACATCCAAAATACGAGCCAGAAAGCCTTATCTGTACATAAATAAAGTAGTAAAAAGGGTTTGGTTAGGTTCTCCAATACACACACATCAAAACTATCATGAGAAAAACTCCAGAAAGTTGAGTTGTTATTTATTTTTGTTAAACAGATGTTCAATAAAGGGTTTTAAAAGTGTTTACTGTATTTTATTTCAGCTGAATTTTTAGTTTTGTTTCCCACAGATATGAGTACAACTTGTAATGGCATGTATGACCAGGTGAACATAGGCTTTTAGTGCTGGCTTTTGCTCACCTTCCAGCAATGCCCCGTCGTTGGGGGTCTGGTAGCCCTCGCCGGCGGTCACGTTCCTGCGTATGATGCCACCATCCTTCTTCTGGCTCAGGTCTTCCCCGTGCCACTCAAACAGCTCAACCTACAGGAGGAAGAGTGAAAAAGGGACTTTCATTTTTCCATCACACAATTACAGATCTTATATTAGAGTGTATTACAAAGCAGTAGTTTTCAATGACATCTCGTGAATAAAATCAATGGGTGCAAGTTAGAAAAATACAGGTTTAAGGTAAATTGAGGTAGAAACTATTTAATGGGTGTCTTGTATTTCTTTATATACTTATGCAATTTTTTCTCCTTTCCTATAAGAGAGAAGAATGAGCGAAATAGCCTCTTGTATTCCCCTTATTTACTTGTGATACTTCTCTACATTTTCCCATAATAAAGAAGACGGAGCAGCCTCAGCCTCACCTCGAAGACTAGCGAGGCGTTGGGGGGTATCTTGGGTGGGCTGCCGCGCTCCCCGTAGGCGTACTCACTCTTGCAGGTCAGCTTGGCCAGCTCGCCCTTCTTCATGGTGGCAACACCCAGGTCCCACCCTTTGATCACCTCACCTGGGGGGCAAGCAGCCATGCACTAATAACTGGACATTAAAGTGTGACATTACAAAAGAGGGAAGTAAAACTAATTCTCATGCTTTCTGAAGAGAAATGATATCAACCACAGTGCAATGGATAACTCACTGATAGATAACTTGGGAAATGGTTTGATATTCATTACTACAAAAAGAGGAAATCAAAACTGCAATTATAATATTTTCTGAAGAGGAATTACATCAGGAAGAGAGCTACAGGTAACTTGTAGTGATGTAATGTGTAGACTGTAGAGTGAACTTACCTTTCCCCAGGGTGAAGGAGAACTGCTCGCCCCTCTCCCGACTGGAGTCAAACTGTGAGCCATCCTCCAACAAGGTGCCGACATAGTGCACGAACACCTTGTCACCCGGTTGAGGTCCTTCCTCGCCCTCACCCGGCCGTAATACCTGTAAGGGTGTGGAGGAAGAGGTGCTATTACTGCCCTGCTAAATATGGCTGCCTCATTCTGCTGTACCTTACCCTTTACAAGATTGAAATGCACACCACTGACTGATGGGAATTAAACCTTGGCCTTCAGAATAAATGTAGGGAAAGTATACCAACTGAGCCAATGGTAAGCTTAAAAAAGATGCATATAAACTCTTTAGGAGCTAATATAAAAAGATATTAAAAAAAAAAAAAAAAAAAGGAATGTATGTAGAGCCTACCCTTCAGAAGTTTTAGAAGACTGCCTCATTCTATAACACATTACCCTGTGGAGGCATGACACCCCCACCCCCCCCCTCACTCACCTCCTTCATCACTCCTCCATCCTTCTCTGGTGTGATGTCGACCGCCATCTCCACGGTCTCAGGATGCTCTACCGCCATGCTGGGTTAGTATGTGTTGTTCTTTACCCTGGAATGAATGTTAATTTAGAACAATAAGTCATAACTCCCCTAATGCATTGCAGTGCATAAGGATGAGGCCAATTCCAAGTACCGTACTCCATAAATCAGTTTCATCACTCCATCTACCATCTACCAAAAGTACATTGAGCTGGGTGTAATTCTGGAGTTAATACCTTTAATTATATAAAAATATTCAGTGTTTATCTGGTCAAGTATTAACCAGGTAGAGTATGATATAATTTCATCACTGTTCAGCTTAGGCATCACAGCCTATAGATAATACAGGAAAATATCAGGGATTGTTGAGGAAAGGGTAGCCTACTAATTTTGAGACACTGACTATTTCTGAGCAAAATATGATGCTATTTATTATGGAGATAGTTTTATTTTACGGAAACCACCAAACGTTTGACTTTTCAATGCCTGGGGTGTACCCGCTGCTGCCCACCTGTCATCTGTCATTCATCACTGCATTGCATTCTGGGACCCCAAAAGAATCCACATCCTAGAGGTAAACATCTCAACTACATCCTAGAGGTAAACATCTCAACCACATCCTAGAGGTAAACATCTCAACCACATCCTAGAGGTAAACATCTCAACCACATCCTAGAGGTAAACATCTCAACCACATCCTAGAGGTAAACATCTCAACCACATCCTAGAGGTAAACATCTCAACCACATCCTAGAGGTAAACATCTCAACCACAGCCTAGAGGTAAACATCTCAACCACATCCTAGAGGTAAACATAACCACAGCCTAGAGGTAAACATCTCAACCACAGCCTTGAGGTAAACATCTCAACCACAGCCTTGAGGTAAACATAACCACATCCAAGAGGTAAACATCTCAACCACATCCTAGAGGTAAACATAACCACATCCTAGAGGTAAACGTAACCACATCCTAGAGGTAAACATAACCACATCCTAGAGGTAAACGTAACCACATCCTAGAGGTAAACATAACCACATCCAAGAGGTAAACATCTCAACCACATCCTAGAGGTAAACATAACCACATCCTAGAGGTAAACATAACCACATCCTAGAGGTAAACATAACCACATCCTAGAGGTAAACATAACCACATCCTAGAGGTAAACATAACCACATCCTAGAGGTAAACATAACCACATCCTAGAGGTAAACATCTCAACCACATCCTAGAGGTAAACATCTCAACCACATCCTAGAGGTAAACATCTCAACCACATCCTAGAGGTAAACATCTCAACCACATCCTAGAGGTAAACATAACCACATCCTAGAGGTAAACATCTCAACCACATCCTAGAGGTAAACATAACCACATCCTAGAGGTAAACATATCCCAGGCCCCAGAGAAATCCCCGCCTGACAGACCAACACTTAAGAGCAACACACCCCGAACTCAGCAACACACCCTGCCAAGTGACAAGTATTGCACGTGTCTCTCAGCAACACCCAGTACGCCTCTGCAACACACCAGACAACACGTGCGCGGCCCTTACCGAGACCTTCTGGAAAGTCCGTCAGGGAGGGAGCAGCGGCAGGCGGCGGCAGGGAGGAGGAAAATACAATACCTTCCAAGGGCTGCCACGCGCCGCCACCAAGATTCAAGTCGCCCTCACCATGGACTGACTTATTATATTCTCCTTTTTTATAGCCTTAGTTGTATAATCACACTACTGCCTGGGGGTTGGGATGGCATGCTCCTCCTCCCTTCTCCTTTGTTGTTTACTTGTAATTAATAAAATATCCATCAATCAGTCTTTTTTATATGTATTAGGGTCTCTGTTTCCCCTTCTATCCTTCCACCATGGTTCATTTTGCCTGATTCCATATTTTTTCGCTCCTATATTACTGCTAAAAACTGGATTTGACTTACTAGGCTATCTTTTTTAATGTATTTTTAAGGCCTCTGCTGTTTCACCCTTTCCTCCTTTTAGTTTAGTTTGTTTTATATTTCTGTCTCGGTTTCGTGGCCCATAAATTGCTAAAACTGGATATGAATTACTGATTATAGATGTTTCACTTTTTTCTACGGCATAAGAGTTTCGATCGACGCCTTGTAATTTATTTTCTGCAAGTATACTGTTATAACGTTTCTTCTGCAATGTAAAAAGGGTCGGTGTATTAAAATTAAGGCAAGAATGATTTATATGGCCTGTATGTGTGTATGCAACCTAAAAGGTCTTAATTCAGATATCTCCTGCGTGGACTCCTTGCAAAGAAGGTTCTAGACTTTTCCAACATGCACGTATACGCGAGGCAGATTATAAGGACAATATATGCCTCTTTTTACGCATACAGTTATTTTGGGAAACCTTTAGCTAGCCAGAAATATAACTCATCGATATGTTGCCCAAAGTACAGAAAAAGATGGATGCATAACATGTGTACAATGATTAACGTTTTTGCATTCGCTGAGCTGCACTTTGTAATCTAAATCGCGAATATATGAGGCACTTAATAATATATATAGTGTACCAAACGCCACATATACGTATAGAAAGACGCTTGGTACACTATATGTTATTAGGGGCCTCATATATAGTAGCTATAGCCTGTAATATAGCTCTGTAGCCCTTAAGATTTAGTATCAGCCTAAAATATATCTACCTTATCTTACAACCAAAGCACAGGCCTAACCGAAGCATAATTTTAACCCTTCTCGCTTCTCATATGCGTACTACAGCGCTCTTGGGAAGCTTTTAGTCAATCAGAAATACAACTCAACAATATGTCATCTGATACTGATAACGAAACGATGAGTATAAGGGATGAGAACAGCCCAACAATTAAACTACTAGATCAACGTTAATTTCTGCATCATCTGACAAGCCTGCCCCAATATATCTTTCTTAAGCCTTCTCGCTAACCCGTTATCTTAATCTTATCAGCCTTCCTCTTATCCTGTAGAAATCCACACGTAGTATCTCCTTTGGTAAATATATATATCCGTTGGTGTAATATGACATAGCCCGTGTGCAAATACAGACGAGTTAGCCTTATCATGTCAACCCTCAGAAAATTGCTACTTAGAAGGGAAACTATAGTATGAGAGGTTATTCCTAGTAAACTTGTGATAATTAAGACTATAGGCTACTACTACTACTACTACAACTACTACTACTACTTCTACTATACTGCTACTACTACTTCTTCTACCATTATTATTACTACTTCTCCTACTGCTATAAATACTACTAGACTACCCCTTGCATACCACTCTGCCTTCTGAAAACATATATAACTTCCATATCAATACTGCTGCTACTACTACTACTACTACTGCTATTACTACTATATACTTGCATTCGACCCTGGGTTTTCAAAGTCCGCCGGCTTATCAGTGGGCGTCACACTTATCAATCGAGATACTAACAGCAGATAAGAATCACTCCAAATTCGTCCAGCCGTGAGTCAGTTGCGGGCGCCCACCCCGTGCCTGCTACACTGACGCCACTTTGCACATCACCAACACCATCTTCAACACCACAGTCATCACCTTTATCATCACCACCAGCACGTAATCTATCTCCATATCACCACTATCACCCTCAGCATAAGGAAATAGGCTTCGTGGTTCCTACATACATCATTGCTATTTCTGATTATCAACGTTTTAATTAACAGCTGTCCATCATCACGGTAACAAACTTCAATATGACTCGTTAATCTTACTCATTTTTGTAGTTTCATCACCTCCACCACCATCACTATCATCACCAATATATCAATACCTCCCTTTCATCTTTCCCCTCCATCACAATCACCACTATCATCACCAAAACATCACCACCTTTCTGCCTTTTATCTCTCGCGCATCTTGACTACCCACCACCACGTATCGTCATCACCACCACCACCACCACCACTAACATCACCATTATCTCAAGTCTGACCGTTCTTCTATACCCACTCCCCCTCACCTACGTCAGTATAACAAGTGCTCTTACGGTTACCTGAGTTCTTACCTGTTACTTGAGCTCTTACCTGTTACCTGAGTGCTTACCTCTCACCTGAGCCCGCCACTTCTCAGGTATATCGTCCAGCGCACCTGTTTGAGTTAAAGGTAAGAGTTATATCATCGCTAAGCCGTGATAAGTACGTTTTTGCGTCGAGGGAAAATAATAACAGTAAAAAAAAGATTACACCACAAAAGCCTGAAAGAAGAAATTATGTTATATTAATTGTGTGTGTGTGTGTGTGTGTGTGTGTGTGTGTGTGTGTTACCGGCAAATAAAAATGAAAAGAATCAGTGTTTCTGCATGTGATAAATACGACTTTTTAATTAAACGTAGGACAAATATTTTAATAGAAGTGATTAAGCCACAACAGTCCATCTATATTTGTGTTCGCAGAATAATAACAAAAAAATAATATAATAAACATTGTTACACACACACAAAAAAAAACAAAAAAACACTGAAAGGATGGATATGGAAAAGTTGTGGAGTGGAAAATATAAAGTGATGGAAGGAATATACTTATTTTTCCTGTGTTTTAGTTAGTTATTTAGATATTCATTTATTACGTCAGTTCCTAAATAGTTGGCTAGTTAGTCAGTTATCTTTCATTCATACATTCATTTCTCATTCATTCATTTATTCAGTCAGTCAGTCAGTTACATAGGAGTTGCTTGGTTAATCAGTCAGTCAGTCAGTCAGTCAGTCAGTCAGTTACATAGGAGTTGCTTGGTTAATCAGTCAGTTAATCTCGTGTGTGGTGCGTGGTGCGTGTGTGTGTGTGTGTGTGTGTGTGTTGGCGTAGTGGGTTATCAAGAAGGCCGAGACAGCAGTTAGCCTCCCTGTCCGCGTTACAAGAACCATTACCGCAAGAAAAAACGAACACGCTAAATGAAAACCAAACAAAGGGGAGCACACACACACACACACACACACACACACACACACACACACACACACACGGACACATAGATAACTAGATATAGACAGATAGATAGATAGGTAGGTAAGTAGATAGATAGCTAGATAGATATAGGTAGGTATAGATAGAGAGAGAGAGAGAGAGAGAGAGAGAGAGAGAGAGAGAGAGAGAGAGAGAGAGAGAGAGAGAGAGAGAGAGAGAGAGAGAGAGAGAGAGAGAGAGAGAGAGAGAGAGAGAGAGAGAGAGAGAGAGAGCGCATAACCTTGTCACTGGGCTGCATTGCTATCATTTTTGTTCATCATTATTATCATTATATATACTTTTCTACGGTCACCTTGTCATTGCTAGTGAATTTATCAGATGTTGTTTATATATATATTTATTTTTTCCCTTGTAATCTATCAAACTTCATTACTATCATTAAATATATATCATCATCACGTCTACTATGTTAAATCTTCTACCTGTAACTTGTAAAACTCTATTACTTCTATCATGTCTATATATTATCATCGTCTATAATCATATACTGTTTGACCTCTAATGTATAGATCTCAGTTGCTATCATCAAGTATATTTATTATTATCACGTATATTTTTATTTGTTTCCCGTCTAAGCTCTTCGTATATTCAAACTAAAAAAAATGAAGATAACTGAAATATATTTACCACGTCTATTAATACTTTTCTACCTGTATTCTACCCATCAATTAGTCTCTGTCACTGCCTTGTGTGGCATGAAGGGACAACAGAGCTAGAGGGATCTTTATTCGTGAATGAATATATGGTAGACACTGGTAGGGAGGCATTCGTTGGAGACGCGGCAATAAGTCAGGAGCAGCGAGTAGCGGGCTTTTTTTTATTGTTTCCCTTTTTTTGTGCCCTTGTGCTGTCTCCTTTGCTGTAAAAAAAAGTCACGCACAATAACAACAACAACAAATTTTGCCATATACTCATGACCACACATGACCCCCACACAAACCACACATGACCCCCACACAAACCACACATGACTCCCACACAAACCACATATGACCCCCACACAAACCACACATGACCCCTACACAAACCACACATGACTCCCACACAAACCATACATGACCCCCACACAAACCACACATAACCCACACACAAACTACACATGACCCCCACACAAACCATACGACCCCCACACAAACCACACAAGACCCCAACACAAACCACACAAGACCCCCACACAAACCACATATGACCCCCACACAAACCACACATAACCCCCACACAAACCACATATGACCCACACACAAACCACACATAACCCACACACAAACCACACATGACCCCCACACAAACCACACATGACCCCCACACAAACCACACATGACCCCCACACAAACCACACATGACCCCTACACAAACCACACATGACCCCCACACAAACCACACATGACCCCCACACAAACCACACATCACCCACACACAAACCACACATGACCCCACACAAACTACACATGACCCCCACACAAACCACACATGACCCCACACAACCACACATGACCCCACACAAACCACACACATGACCCCACACAAACCACACACACATGACCCCCACACAAACCACACATGACCCCCACACAAACCACACATGACCCCTACACAAACCACACATGACCCCCACACAAACCACACATGACCCCCACACAAACCACACATGACCCCCACACAAACCACACATGACCCCCACACAAACCACACATGACCCCCACACACACCACGCATAACCCACACATACACAAACCACATGACCCCCACACAAACCACACATAACCCCCACACAAACCACACATGACCCCCACACAAACCACACATGACCCCCACACAAACTACACATAACCCACACACAAACCACGCATAACCCACACACAAACCACGCATAACCCACACACAAACCACACATGACCCCCACACAAACCACACATAACCCACACACAAACCACACATGACCCCCACACAAACCACACATAACCCTCACACAAACCACACATAGCCCCCACACAAACCACACATAACCCCCACACAAACCACACATGACCCCCACACAAACCACACATAACCCACACACAAACCACACATGACCCCCACACAAACCACACATAACCCACACACAAACCACACATAACCCACACACAAACCACACATGACCCCCACACAAACCATACATGACCCCCACACAAACCACACATAACCCACACACAAACTACACATGACCCCCACACAAACCACACATAACTCACATACAAACCACACATAACCCACACACAAACCACACATGACCCCCACACAAACCACACATGACCCCCACACAAACCACACATAACCCCCACACAAACCACACATGACCCCCACACAAACCACACATAACCCTCACACAAACCACACATGACCCTCACACAAACCACACATAACCCTCACACAAACCACACATAACCCACACACAAACCACACATGACCCACACACAAATCACACATAACCCATACACAAACCACACATGACCCACACACATAAACAACATACGAGACATTCTAATCAACGAAATGAACAATGATAAGGATCTAGACCTTGTGTATAGCGATTACGATCTTCTTTTATCTCAGCGGCCTGCCTCTATCTGCCACTGCCCTTCCTTAAATTGACATAATGACCAAAGTAAGCGCTGGAAGGGAATATCACTGGGAGGTTCGTTTTTACTCCACGAGACTTACTAGGATCGAAACCTTTGTGTATAGAGATTCCAGTGGGAGAAGAAAGGCGCTGGAAAGGGTTTAAGTTGGGAGATGCATATATAAATCACACCGAAGGGTTATTGGGATCGGAACCTTTGTGTATAGAGATTCCAGTCACCTCTTTCCTTCTTAGGCTGATATAAATGGGAGAAAAAAGGCGCTGGAAAGGGTTTAAGTTGAGACATGCACATATAAATCACACTGAAGGCTTATTGGGATCGAAACCTTTGTGTATAGAGATTCCAGTCACCTTTTTCTTCTTAGACTGGTATAAATGGCAGAAGAAAGGCACTGGAAAGGGTTTGAGTTGAGACATGCACATATAAATCACACCGAAAGCTTATTGGCATCGAAACCTGTGTGTATATAGTTTTCACTCCTTCTTTTCGTCACGTGGATGTTGTATAATGAAGTGTGGAAGAGGGGGGAGGGGAGGGGTGAAGATTACAGCGTGGTATTATCAGATCACATAAGTCAAGGAGAGAGAAAATTCGTCATTGTCATCGTTATCCTCATTTTTATTATTATTATTATTATTATTATTATTATTATTATTATTATTATTATTATTATTATTATTATTATTATTATTATTATTATTATTATTAGTAGTAGTAGTAGTATTTTTATTATTAGTATTTTTATTATTATAGCAGCAAGGTGCCTATTTTTCCTTCCTTGTATGGCAAAATTTGGATATTAATTTCAACTCTGTTTAAAAATAATACTAATGTGGAGGAGGAGGAGGAGGAGGAGGAGGAGGAAACATGGAAACATTGACTAGCAGGCAGCAGAAAGCCTGTTGGCTCATTACTAGGGAAGGAGGAGGAGGAGGAGGAGGAGGAGGACGAAGAATGGAAGAATTATAATGAAAAGGAGGAGGATGAAGAGAAAGAACGGAAGATGAGGAGGAAGAGGAAGAGGAAGAGGGAGATAAGAACGAAGAGGAGGAGGAGGAGGAGGAGGAGGGGGAGGGAGGGGGAAATAGATAAGTTAAAGATGTGGGATGATAGTGAATAGGAGAAGACTGGGGATGAATAGGAGGATGAGGAGGAGGAGGAGAGGGAGGAGGAGGAGGAAGAGGAGAGGAATAATGAGAGAAGGAAGAGAATGAGAGGAGGAAGAGGAAGAGGAGAGGGAATAATGAGAGAGGGAAGAGGAGGAGGAAAAGGAGGAAGAGGAAGAGGAGAGGGAATAATGAGAGGAAGAGGAAGGAGGGGAATATGAGTAAAGAGGGAAGAATGAGAGGGAAAAGGAGGAGGAGGAGGTGGAAGAGGAGAGGAATAATGAGAGAAGGAAGAGAATGAGAGGAGGAAGAGGAAGAGGAGAGGGAATAATGAGAGAGGGAAGAGGAGGAGGAAAAGGAGGAAGAGGAAGAGGAGAGGGAATATGAGTAAAGAGGGAAGAATGAGAGGGAAAAGGAGGAGGAGGAGGAAGAAGAGGAGAGGAATAATGAAAGAAGGAAGAGAATGAGAGGAGGAAGAGGAAGAGGAGAGGGAATAATGAGAGAGGGAAGAGGAGGAGGAAAAGGAGGAAGAGGAAGAGGAGAGGGAATAGGGATAAAGAGAGAAGAATGAGAGGGAGGAGCAGGAGGAGGAGGAGGAGGAATAGACGAAAGAAGAAGCAGAGGAAGAAGAGATAACAAAATAAAGTTAATCTAATTATATATTGCTACATTCAAAATATTCTTGATAATAGTGATGAAAGCGACGTAAATATGTATGCATGTATGTATGTATGTATGTACTCATGTGTGTGTGTGTGTGTGTGTGTGTGTGTTGCGAGGCCATGTCAAGCAGTGTTGCCAGAGCCTAGGTGACGGCCCTCAATATGCCTCGCTAGGATGGACGTCACACGGAGATCAGTATGCCCAAGCTGGCAACGTCGTGACATTATTGACAGTTGTTGTTGTTGTTGTGGTGGTGGCGGTGGTGGTGGTGGTGGTAGTAGTAGTAGTAGTAGCATTTGTTGTTGTTGTTGTAGTTGTTGTTGTTGTTCATTATTATTATTATTATTATTATTATTATTATTATTATTATTATTATTATGGGATGCCAGGTGGTACCGACATTACTATTGCATCGAGTATAATTAACTAAACGTCATATGCTTTCATTATCCATTATTGATAACCTTTAAATAATTGTGATAACACGAGCCGTATTATAATAATCACCAACGAGCGCATAACATTAGCGGCGTAATTGACAGGTTAATATTAGGACCCCCCCCCACCCCCCACCCCTGTACCGTGTGGACTAGGGGGAGGGGGGGGACAAACACCCCTTTACTATGGTACGGACCGTCCTTTGTTAGTCATGCGTACCCACCTGGGCCCGGATTCTTCAGTCTTACCAACCACGCCTCTGGTATCTCTCACATTTACCGGAGCGCTACCAGAGCTGCGGCATCTTTCAAACACGGCATTCATCACCGGTGTGGTAACGCTCCGGTAACTCGCACCCTAGCAACGATTGGCTGGGCTGGATAGCCAATCACGTGCGACCTTTGATGCTGATTTCAGCTTTCACGTGTCGTTTGTTTACTAATACACAGACTTCAAAATCAAAACATGTGTATTGTACAGGCGTAAATACTGCCTTAAAAAAATAATTAGCGTGGTGATCCCTCAATTAGATGCGTTTTTTACGAATGAATGCACGTTACTTGTATATTTATTCTTGAAATAAGATATACTCGCTTATGTAGCCTAGCAATATTCTGAACATTTTTGTATGGCTGGAGTAGGTAGGAAGACACCTACCGAACGGGTGCAAGCCACTCCCGGTGAGGTATATATGGGAGGTGAGAAGGGAGCTGAAGCCCTCCAAAGACCCTTCCCATGTCCTCACTAACCGTTTCCCTATTGTCTCACCAACACCGGAGAGTAGTTCAGCATGCTCTCTAAAGACAGATCCTCTCTTTATCCACACCACACTACATTCACATAACATATACACCTTTTTCCAAAATTCAAAATTCAAAATGGCTCAATTAAGCAATGCCTCGGAGTCCCCGCCTGGGGACCACAAATTCCCCAGGAGGACTCCTTCTGGCTGCCGACCCGAGAGGTGTCTTGATAACTCCTCGAACCTCTTTCTTCTCAATTTCTGCAACATTCGCGGTCTTCGCTCTAATTTTCATTCTGTGGAACATCATCTCTCCTCCTCTAAACCTCACCTTCTCTTCCTTACCGAAACACAGGTTTCTGAGGCTACTGACAGCAATCTCTACTCTGTTCCCTCCTACTATCTCTATCCTAAATTTCAATCCAAAGCTGGATGTTGCGCCTACGTGCGCAACGACATCACTTGCTCTCGTGCCCACGACCTTGACTCTTCTGAATTTTCCACCATCTGGTTAAGACTTCACTGTCATTCTATTACTAAATACATCTGTGCTGTTTATCTCTCACCTAACTCTACCAACTATGTAAAATTCTTTGACTATTTGAATTCTAAAGTGGAGCACATCTTGACCCTCTCCTTTCGCTGAAATCTCCATCCTAGGAGATTTCAATGTTCACCACCAGCTTTGGCTTTCATCCTCTTTCACTGACCAGCCTGGTGAACAAGCCTACAACTTTGCTATCCTCAACGACCTAGAGCAGTTGGTCCAGCACCCTACACGTATTCCCGATCGTCTTGGAGATCGGCCCAACATTCTAGACCTCTTCCTTACCTCAAACCCTTCTGCTTATTCTGTCAAACTGTTCTCTCCGTTGGGCTCCTCCGATCACAATCTTATTTCTGCATCCTGTCCTATCGCTCCTGTACACCCTCTGGACCCACCGAAGAGGCGATGCTTCTGGCATTTTGCTTCAGCTCAGTGGGACGACCTGAGGATGTACTTTTCGATTCCCGTGGAATGATTATTGCTTCCAGGATAGAGACCCCTCTGTGTGTGCTCAGCGCATCACAGAGGTGATTGTCTCTGGAATGGAGGCATACATTCCTCGTTCTTTCTCTACTCCTCACGCTAAAAAGCCTTGGTTTAATCACGCTTGTTTTCGTGCTGTCAATGATAGAGAGGTAGCTCACAAAATATACCAGAGCCTTCAAACTAATGCTAATTATGAACTTTACATTTCTGCCCGAAATCGTGCCAAATCTATTCTCCGACTAACCAAAAATTCTTTCATTAATAGAAAATGTCAAAACCTTGCTTTCTCTAACTCTTCCCGTGACTTCTGGCATCTAGCCAAAAACATCTCCTCCAACTTCACTTCTTCATCTTTCCCTCCACTCCTCAGTCCTGACGGCAACACTGCCGTCTCATCTATCTCTAAGGCTGAACTCTTCTCTCAAACTTTTTCTAAAAACTCCACTCTGGACGATTCTGGGCATATTCCTCCTACTCATCCCCCTCTGACTCCTTTATGCCTGTTATAAAGATTCTTCAAAATGATGTTTTCTATGCCTCTCTGGCCTCAATCCTCAGAAGGCTTATGGACCTGATGGAGTGCCTCCTATTGTCCTTAAAAACTGTGCCTCCGTGCTGTCACCCTGCCTGGTCAAACTCTTTCGCCTCTGCCTGTCAACATCTACCTTTCCTTCTTGCTGGAAGTATGCCTTCATACAGCCTGTACCTAAGAAGGGTGACCGCTCCAATCCCTCAAACTACCGTCCTATAGCTTTACTTTCTTGTCTATCTAAAGCTTTTGAATCAATCCTTAACCGGAAGATTCAAAGCACCTTTCCACTTCTGACCTTCTATCTGATCGCCAGTATGGGTTCCGCAAGGGGCGTTCTACTGGTGATCTCCTAGCCTTCTTAACTGACTCTTGGTCATCCTCTCTTAGCCGTTTCGGTGAAACTTTTGCTATTGCGCTGGACATATCAAAAGCTTTTGATAGGGTCTGGCACAAATCTTGCTTTCTAAACTACCCTCCTACGGTTTCTATCCTTCTCTCTGTACCTTTATCTCCAGTTTCCTTTCTGACCGTTCTATTTCTGCCGTGGTAGACGGTCACTGTTCTTCCCTAAATCTATTAACAGTGGTGTCCCACAGGGTTCTGTCCTATCTCCACTCTTTTCTGTTGTTCATTGATGATCTTCTTTCCAAAACGAACTGTCCTATCCATTCCTACGCCGATGATTCCACTCTGCATTATTCAACTTCTTTTAATAGAAGACCCACCCTTCAGGAACTTAACGACTCAAGGCTGGAGGCTGCAGAACGCTTAGCCTCAGACCTTACTATTATTTCCGATTGGGGCAAGAAGAACCTGGTGTCCTTCAACGCCTCAAAACACAGTTTCTCCACCTATCCACTCGACACAATCTTCCAAACAACTATCCCTATTCTTTGATAACACCCAGCTATCACCTTCCTCAACACTAAACATCCTCGGTCTATCCTTAACTCAAAATCTCAACTGGAAACTTCATATCTCATCTCTTACTAAATCAGCTTCCTCGAGGCTGGGCGTTCTGTACCGTCTCCGCCAGTTCTTCTCCCCTGCACAGTTGCTGTCCATATACAGGGCCTTGTCCGCCCTCGTATGGAGTATGCATCTCATGTGTGGGGGCTCCCTCACACAGCTCTTCTGGACAGAGTGGAGGCTAAGGCTCTTCGTCTCATCAGCTCTCCTCCTCATACTGATAGTCTTCTACCTCTTAAATTCCGCCGCAATGTTGCCTCTCTTTCTATCTTCTATCGATGTTTCCACGCTGACTGCTCTTCTGAACTTGCTAACTGCATGCCTCCCCCCCTCCCGCGGCCCCGCTGCACTCGACTTTCTACTCATGCTCATCCCTATACTGTCCAAACCCCTTATGCAAGAGTTAACCAGCATCTTCACTCTTTCATCCCTCACGCTGGTAAACTCTGGAACAATCTTCCTTCATCTGTATTTCCTCCTGCCTATGACTTGAACTCTTTCAAGAGGAGGGTATCAGGACACCTCTCCTCCCGAAACTGACCTATCTTTCGGCCACCTCTTTGGATTCTTTTTAGGAGCAGCGAGTAGCGGGCTTTTTTTTATTAATGTTTACTTTTTTGTGCCCTTGAGCTGTCTCCTTTGCTGTAAAAAAAAAAAAAAAAAAAAAAAAATTATTCTTGAAATAAGATATACTCGCTTATGTAGCCTAGCAATATTCTGAACATTTTTGTATGTTACCTACATAGTTTTCCGTCGCCAACGCCAGCTGCGTGCCTCGCTATCACAAGATTGGGTATTATTCTAATGTTTGCCCATACTCACCCCTCGCAACCAAAACTGGCTAGGGGGCCATTGTCATCATGCCTCACTGGTGCAGCCAAGCAATGGGTGTGGGCGTGGGAAGTTGTGGCTGC
The DNA here is from genome assembly GCF_024679095.1 of Eriocheir sinensis. Classification (NCBI taxonomy): domain Eukaryota; kingdom Metazoa; phylum Arthropoda; class Malacostraca; order Decapoda; family Varunidae; genus Eriocheir; species Eriocheir sinensis. Next base: position 4,751,051 of record NC_066571.1, read on the forward strand.
TGAGGTGAATGGCGTGATCGAGTGGCTTCGTGAGTAGTGTGGAGGAGGTCAGAGCAAAATTTTACGACATTAAACTCCACAGCAAGAATATTGGAGACTTGAGACGGGAGGTGACTGTCACAGACAGAACATTATTCCCTCTGCAGTGTTTTAACAAGTAGGGAAAAGTCATGTGGGTGGACAGTTCCACAGACTTACATACTATAGAGTGCGGCCTGCAAGTGAAGCCGGCCTGAGGCCGTGCACGGGTCTGCCCAGTTCATCCCAAACCGACGACTTCACACACCTCACTCCCACCCCGTTTCCTGACCCCAACATTCATTTTTGAGAAAAATGGAGACCACCATCATCTTCTTGAGAAAATTCTGCATCACACTAGCATAAAATTGTAACAATAATGTGTAAATACACATACGAAAATCAAAGTTAAATGAATAGGGAGTACACATTTTCTTGCATTTATTTCTCTTCAACTCCTTCGTACTCAGCTGGTTTTCGTCACATCGCTTCTGCAAGCCCAGATCCTAAATCTGCATGCTTTTCTGCTTCTGATGGTGAAGGGCACGTCACGAGGTAAAAAATACATAGGCTCAAAATCGCCTCCGAACACGAGCCGCGGCAGTGTCTAAGCACTCACCACGCCTGCGGTAACTCAGTTACGGGTGCTCGGAGCCGCGGTAACTTTTGGCCTTACCACAGCTCCGGTAAGTGGTTGATGAATGCCGATTTACCGGGTGGGCGGAGATACCGCGAGACTTACCAGACAGAGGTCCGGTAAATGGTTTGATGAATCCCGCCCCTGGTCAGAAGGCGCCTGAGCCGATGAAGTTTGTTAAACCTATTATTGTTCCCCCTAATAGTGCTGAAGCCTATATAATATTATCTTAAGTGACTGATCTTACTGTTAAATTATCTTTACATCTCTCTTTTTCTCATCTATATCCTTCTCTCCCTCCTTAACTAATTATTCTGCCTCTGTTAAATCATCTATATATATATATATATATATATATATATATATATATATATATATATATATATATATATATATATATATATATATATATATATATATATATATATATATAGGTCATTTATACATATCTTTCTTTTCCTCTCCTTCTCTCACTTATTACTATTAACTCACTGTTTATCATTTATGTATACGTAGCTTTCTCTCACTAATTAAATCATTAATACATAGTCCTATCTACCTTTCTCTCTCACTAACTATTCCTCTACTGCTGAATCATCTATACATCTCTTTCATTAATTAAATAATCCACACACAGCTCTTTCTCTCTTTCTCCCTCACTAATTATTTCTTCTCCCTTCAGCGCCTCCAGCCGTCTACAGAGCCTCACCCCGCTCAGACCTCCCGCCCGCACGCCCTGCAGCATCATGCCGGGCGCCGAGAACGGTCTGAGCCCCGAGGTGGAGCGGGTGGCGCGGGAGGAGCTGGGGGAGGACCCGGTCAGTAGGGAGAATGATATAGAGACGGTGCGGCAGTGGCTTGTGAGGCAGCCTGGACTCAACGCTAGGACAGGTACGAGGTTAGGAAGGAAGAGGGTAAGAAAGCGAGAAAGAAAGAAAAAGAGTGAGACTAAGTTAGTGACACCTTCCACTTTCACTTCAGTAAGAAAGAGAGAAAAAAATACATTGATCTCACGTTACTTATTCTCAATCTTACGTTAATCCTTCCATGCGTTGGCTCATAATAACTTTTTTTCGTATATTTCTTTCCATCACGTAAAGTTAAAATCTCTGAGTCCTTTCTAGTCCTCTACACACACACACACACACACACACACACACACACACACACACACACACACACACACACACACACACCATCCTCCTCCTCCTGCGCCTCATCATCATCATCATCAACCACCACCACCACCACCTAAAAAAATCTACGCATTCATCACTTCGCGTTTCACCACTAAACATTCCCTGCTTTGCCTCCTCCGTCTGTCTCCCTTAAACCTCACCTTCTTTTCTTCCTTAGACTATGGTAACGATGCACTTCTATATCCCCTAAGCCTAACCTTCTTTCCTTAGACTATGGTAACTAAAACACTTCTATATTTCCTAACCCTCACTTTGTTCTTCGATGTCTCCTAACCCTCACCTTCTTTTCTTTCCTTGACTATGGCACTTAATACACTATTGCTTCCTAACCCTTATCTTGTTTACTTCACTAGACTATGGTAACTAATACAACTCTAGATCTCCTAATCCTCACCTTCTTTTCTTCCTTAAAATATGGTAACTACTATGTGCTTCAATATCTTCTAAACCTTACCTCCTTTTCTTCTCTAGAATACGGTAACTAAAACACTTCTATATCTCCTAACCCTCACCTTCTCTTCTTTCCTTTCCCTCCCTCGTACAAATCTGAGATAATGGTAAATAAAACACTGCTATATCCCTTTACCCTCACCTTCTCTTCTTTCCTTTCCCTCCCTCGTATAAATCTAAAATAATGGTAAATAAAACACTGCTATATCCCTTTAACCTCACCTTCTTTTCTCCCCTTCCCCTGCAGACCGCACCACCATCCTCCGCTACCTCCGGGGCTGCAAGTTTTCCCTGGAGAAGACCAAGACCAAGATGGAGGTTTACTACACGTCCAAGGGCGCCAACCCGGACATGTTCCAAGGGCGTGACCCCCTCGACCCTAACCTTCGGTCGATTATAAAGCTTGGGTGAGTGGGTTACTTTTTATGCTCAGTTTTACTTATTTATTTATTTATTGTTAGTTTTGTGTTGTTGTTGTTGTTGTTCTTGTTCTATTGGTTGTTATATGAATTTTCTTATGGTTACTTTACATAGAAATGATGACGTGGTTTGGGTGAGTTTCCCCTAAATATTTCCTTACCACGTATTTTCTTTCATTCTCTCTCTTCCTATATTCTGAGTGATATTAGATGGGTGACAATAACAACTTCATTATTTCAATTAGGAGACATTTTCCTGTCACATGCTTTTTATTTACGTGTGTCAAAGAATATACATTAATAAAAAAAATCCATTCCTTTTACTTGTATGCATAAGAAAATATAATTGAGAAATGACGATTGTTGCCCATGTTGAGGGTCTCTCTCTCTCTCTCTCTCTCTCTCTCTCTCTCTCTCTCTCTCTCTCTCTCTCTCTCTCTCTCTCTCTCTCTCTCTCTCTCTCGGGTATGGCAATTTAACATACATGTCGAAGAGCCGTTTTTACACCCCACTCCACGAGACTCTTCACAGGAAACACGAACATGAGTCTCGGGAAGGCCTCTCGAGCCCCTGTTTGATCCCTTCCCGAGCACAGCACAACACTTGTTCATTATGGAATTAGGACCCCCCCCCCCCCACACACACTCCCCCCGCCCCCCCCCCACACACACACACACATTGCTTCCTTGCACATACTATAGCAAAAGCCGTCATATTTGTCTTTCATATGTAATTTCAAGAGGAGGGTATCAGGACACCTCTCCTCCCAAAATTGACCTCTCTTTCGGCCACTCCTCTGTACTCTTTTCAGGGGCAGTGAGTAGCGTTTTTTCCCATTATTATTATTATTATATTGAACTGTCTTCTTTGCTGTAAAAAAAAAAATGTCTCCTTCACCCCTTCTCTTCCATCCTACTAACACTCAATTTTGCTCCTATCCTTTCCTCTCTCCTTTCCCCTTCCACAATGCTTTATTACACAGACTAGAACCATCATCTTTGTTTTCCATATGTATCTCATTTCCCATAGTCCTTTCCCTTCCATCCTTAAGACATTCTAGATCTCTTTAACACACTAACACGTAATTCCATCTCTAACCCTTTCTTCCCTCTCTTTCTCCCTCCTAATGCTTTCTCACACAAACTGCAACTATCATATTTATCTTTCTTATGGATTCCCTCCTTCATCATTTTTCTTTCCATATGGCACTAGTTTTCTCTAACACACTTACACTTTCCATTCTTTCTTTGTTTCTCCCTCGGTCAATGCTTTTTCGCACATACTAGAATCAGATACTTTGTCTTCCGTATGCCTTCCTTCCCTTACTCCCTTCATATCCATCCCCATGACCCTGTTTATAGTATTCCATTTCTATTCTTTTCTTCCCTCCTTCCTCCTTCCTTCTATTCTATCTCACACAAACTAAAACCACCCTTCCATCTACCGTATGCCTTCCTCCTTATCCTCCCTTATTCTCCCTAATCCTCCTTCCTCCTTTATCCTCTTCCTTCCATCCATTTCTATTCTTTTCTTCCCTCCTTTCTCCTCCCTTCTATTCTATCTCACACAAACTAATACCAACCTTCCATCTACCGTATACCTTCCTCCTTATCCTCCCTAATCCTCCTTTCTAGTTTATCCTCTTCCTTCCATCCCTATAACACCTTAGTTTTCTCGCATACGCCTTTTTCTGCCCTAGTTTGATGGTTCCCCTGCCAGGCTACGATGCACAGGGAAGGAAGGTCATCTTTGGGCGCCTCGGGGGATGGGACCCTTCGAAGCAACGCCCCGAGGACCTGTTCAAGGCCGCTGGGATGCTCTTCGATGTCCTCTTCCTCGACGACGAGCAAACAACCATCATGGGCATCGTGCAAGCCAATGACATGACGGGGTTAACGCTGAACCACGTGGCCTCGCTCCCTCTCCCTCTTATCAAACGAGTGCTGAAGACGTGGCAGGTGAGAGGGGGTGGTGATGGTGTTGATGGTGGTGTTGATGGAGAGGCGAGGGGGGCGAAGGGGGGGCGAGGGGCGATAACGTTGATGAAAGTCACGTCCTTTTCTTTTCCTCTCGTCAAATAGGTACGGAAAAAGTGGATAGTGAGTGTCAGTGAGTGAGTGAGTGAGTGTGAGTGTGTGTGTGTAAGAGTGAATGAGTTTAAGAATGAGTGAGTTTGACTGAATGAGAGTGTGAGAGTGAATGAGTGCGTAAGAGTGAATGTGGTGGCGGTGATGGGAGATGAGGTCCTTGTGGGAATGGGTGTAATGGTGATTGTACTTGTAATGGCTGTGGTATATTGACGTTTGGTGGTGGAGTATAGGTGGTGTTGATGGTTAGGTAGTGGTGGTGGTGATGGTGTTAGGTCGCAGTGGTGGTGGTTGCTGAGGTGGCGAAGGTATGGTGATGCAGAAGTAGTAGTGGTGGTGGTGGTGGGTGGTGGTGGTGGTGGTGATGGTAGTGGTGGTGAGGCGAGGCAAGAAAAGTGGTGAGTGAGAGTCGTGATGAATGAGAAGGAGCACAGGAGATAAATAAAAGGTGGTACATTGCTGCTAAGTGGTGGTTGTGGTGGTGATGATGATGATAGTGGTGGTGATAAAGGTGATGACAGGTTGTAAATATGGTGTAGGAAAATAAAGAAGAGAGTGAGAGAGAGAGAAAATCATATGGTAAAATAAATAATGCACTTAGGTAACGGTGGTGATGATGATGGTGATGATAGGTGATGAAGATAAGCATGAAGGTGGTGGTGGAAGGTCATGGGAGGAGACAGGTGATGAAGATGGGAGATAAAAATGTTGTTGTTGTTGTTGTTGTGGTGGTGGTGGTGGTGGTGGTATTAGTAACGGTGGAAGTAAAAGAAATGTGGAAAGAGATGAGGAAGGTGGTGATAATGGTGGTGATGGTGATAGTGATAGTGGTGATGGTGGTGTGAATGGTTGTGGAAGCAAAAACATTAAAAAGTGGAAAGAAATTAAAAGGAAAGATAAAATGGTGGTAGGTGAAGGTGAGGATGATGCTGGTGGCGGCGGTGATGGTGGTGGTGGTGGTGGTGGAAGGCAGGCAGGCACAGGTAAATTCTCAGGTGGCAGGTGAAAACGAGTGAAGGAGGACAGGTGAACGAACGCTAAGTGACCAAAGAAAGTGGAGGAGAGGAGGCTAACTCAAGGGAAATAAGAGGGAGAGAGGAAGGAAGAGAGAGAGGAAGAGAGGGAGGAAGGGAAGGAGGGAGGGAAGGAGGGAGAGAAGAGAGACCAGAGGAAATGTAGCGATGGGTGGGAGGGTGAGAAATTAATGATGGTAGTAAGGAAAAAAAACCCTCTGGTAATTTTGCACAAGAAAATATGGAGGGTAAACAACACAACGGGAAAATATATGAAAGAAAAACAGCGCAACGGGAAAATATATGAAAGAAAAGCAGCACAATAGGAAAATATATGAAAGAAGACACAACACAACCTAAGATAAACGTGAGGGTATTGAAGTAGTTTGTGGCAGCTTGAAAAATAAACGGCGGAGGAGGTGAAAATAATATATACGAAGCCGAGGTGGTAAGCTAAGCACCATTAAGCAACAGTCCCATTAGAGAAAACAGGAGAGGCGAAAGGCAGACTAAAATAAATAAATAAATAAATAAATAAATAAAATAGAATAATAGTAATAAAACGAATAGATAGGCACATTTCCACTACTACAAAGAAAAGTGGTTAACCAATTGACGGGAAGCATACGCCGGGGGGAACGTTACTTCACTCACCCGCTGCCTCCTCTCCCGACGGTCCAAAAAATAGAATAGTACAGTTCCACCAATAAAAAAGTAAATAATATAACGAACTAAAGGGGAGCATACGCCCGGGGGTACGTTGCTTCACTCACCCGCTACCTCCACTCCTGACATTCCCCCTAGTGAACCCCACGCACCTGCCCTATCCGTCCCTTTTCTCGTAGGGCTAAATCTAAGACAAATGTACTCTATATATAACAATTTTTTTTCTTTCACACAAACAAACAACGTAGTCTCGGATAAATATAGCACAGTGATAGGCACACAAATAAGGTTATCTACTTTTCCACAGGGTTAAATTTGACACACGTAAAATAATGTGAAATAACAGTAATTTTGATTCTTTTACATACTTTTAAACGACATAATCTCAGAAAAAAATAAAAGGAAAATAGTGAAGAAGATATGGTTAGCCTATCTATTGTTTTGTGCTGGGTTAAGTCTGAGCTAAATAAAAAAATGACTATCTATCTTTTGTCTATTGTTTTTTTTTTCTATTTTCTATCTTTTACTTTTTTTTTTCCCCGGCAGAATGGCTACCCGCTGCGGCCTAAGAGTGTTCATTACGTGCACACACCAAGCGCCTTCGATGCCCTCTTCAACCTGTTCAAGCCGTTCATGAGGGAGAAGATGAAGAAGAGGGTGAGTGGGGGAGAGGAGGAGGGGAGGGGGGGAAGTGAAGGGGTGGTGGGGGATGAGGATGAAAGGGGATGAGAAAGGGTGGTGGTTTGGGTGGGGAAGGTGTGTGTGGAGAGGGAAGGGGTGTGGGGGGATGTGGGGAGGAAGGGAGTTGAGGGTGGTGTATGTGGCAAGGGGTTAGGGGGGAGTGGGAAGGATGGGGTGTGGAGGGGGGTGACAGGGTGGTGGTGAGGGGGTGAGGGGAGTGGGGATAGGTGAAGGGGATAGGTGTGTGTGTGTGTGTGTGTGTGTGTGTGTGTGTGTGTGTGTGTGTGTGTGTGTGTGTGTGTTCTGATGGTGATGATAATGAGGATGTCAAATGAAAAAAAGTAAAAAAAAATGATGGTGAAGAAAATTACAATAAGGATAAAAATAACAAAGAAATCATATAGTCGAGGCAATGATGACAAAAAAGAGTAGAGTTAATATAATAATGATACTGATGAAAATGACAGCAGTTTAATAATGACAGTAATAATAATAATGACGGTGACAATGACAAAAATGATAAATAAAACGTAGTAATGATAAAAGCAAAGACGATAGTACAATGATAACCACGATCAAACTTCTAATAATGACAGTTTTAAAAGAGATAATGATGATGATGATGATGGTGATGGTGATGATGGTGATGATGGTGAAAAAATCCATCACACTCAATAAATAAAACACAATAGTGACAAACAGAGATGGCAATACAATGATAACTACGACTCAGATTCTATTAATGACAGTGATGATGGTGATGATGATGGTGATGATGGTGAAAAAATCCATCACAATCAATAAATAAAAAGCAATTGTGACATAAACAAAGATGGCAATACAGTGATAACTACGACTCAGATTCTATTAATGACAGTGATGATGGTGATGATGGTGATCGTAAAAAAGTCCCTCACCATCAGGCCCCATCGACAGGTATCCTCATTAACATGCGGTCGATGCTAAGCCGTCGATTGCAATTTGTCATCTTAATTAGGAAACCGAATGATAGGTATGCCGGGTGCAGGCGTGTGTGCGTGCGTGCGTGCGTACGTGTGTGTCTGTGTGTGTGTGGGGGGGGGGGGGGAGAGTGTGGGGGTGAATGCGGGAGGGGTGAGGGGGACTGTGAGTGTGTGTGTGTGTGTGTGTGTGTGTGTGTGTGTGTGTGTGTGTGTGTGTGTGTGTGTGTGTGTGTGTGTGTGTGTGTGTGTGTGTGTGTGTGTGTGTGTGTGTGTGTGTTACTCTGTTTTATTCCTTTTTCTTTCATCTTTAACTCCTCGATCTTTCACCTTCCTCTCCTTCTCCTCCTCCTCCTCCTCCTCCTACTACTACTACTACTACTACTACTACTACTAAAACTTCCCTTTTTCTCTCCCTTACTTTACGCTTCTCAAAATCTACCTACCCTACCTTTCCCCTTCTTTCCACATGCTACTCCCTTCAAAACACACAGAGATAGAAAGAGAGAGGCGAAGAAGAATGAGGAGGAGGAGGAGGAGGTCAAAAAAAGAATGTAGCTAGTTTGCACTGTCAGCGATATTTTTTTTCCTGCTCAGCTGTTTAACCCTTTAGCTGCCTCCTTTCTGTCCCCCTTTTAGACAGACAGACAGAGGAGAAGGAAGAGAAGAGAGAGGAGCAGGAGAACGATGACAAGGAGGAGGAGGAGGAGGAGGAGGAGACCGAAAAAGAACGATATATTGGTTAGTTATCTCTATTCCATCTTCCCTTCAGATTCACATTCACGGCAACAACCTCGAGAGTCTACACAAGAGCGTCCCACGAGAGATGCTGCCCCAGGAGTACGGGGGAACGGCGGGTACCCTGGCGTCCATTGCAGGTGGGTGAGGCGGACTGGGGGACTGGGGGACTAGAGGCTGGGGAGGCAAGGAATAGGGAAGGTACAGGAGCATGACGAAGGAAGGTAAGGTAAGGTTGGGAAGCGTTCGAACAGGTGAGGAAAGATAAGGGAGGTAGGGGAAGGTAAAGGGAAAACGATGGAGGGTAGGGTAGGGTAAGGGAAGGTGAGGGAAGGTAGGGGAAGGTAAAGGAAAATAAGGAAAGGTGAGGTCGGGTAGGGAAAGGTAAAGGAAGGAAGAGGAAAGGAGGGAGAAGGTAAGGTAAGGTTGGGGATGGGTTGGAAAGGGGAGGTAGGGTAGGGAAAGGTAAAGGAAGGAAGGGGAAAGGAGGGAGAAGGTAAGGTAAGGTTGGGGAAGGGTTGGAAAGGGGGAAAGGCTGGCGAGGCTGGGATTGAAGTAAGTGAAAAGGAAAGCCATGTTTGGAGACAACAGAAGGATGACGCGAGTGTTTGCAGCGATTTACTTTATCGACAAAGGAATCGACGCTTTGAAGAGAAAGTAAGGATTTTAGTTTTAGGAACAAACAAAAGGATTAAGTTTTAAGAACAAAGAAAGGAATTAAGGTTAAAGACTGAAAAAAGGACCCCCCCCAAAAAAGGGACCAAAAAAAGGAATTAAGGTAAGGAGGAGGAGGAGGAGGAGGAGAGGGAGGTGAAAGGTCGAGGAGGTGGAGATGAAAGAGATGGAGAAAAAACAGGTTAAGAACATGATATTGATGGATGGAAGATAGTGAGGAGGAGGAGGAGGAGGAGGAGAGGGAGGTGAAAGGTCGAGGAGGTGGAGATGAAAGAGATGGAGAAAAAACAGGTTAAGAACATGATATTGATGGATGGAAGATAGTGAAGAGGAGGAGGAGGAGGAGAATAGAGTGGTCAAGAAAATGGGAAGAGGGAAAAGGGGGGGGGGGGGTTATGTGTGTTCGTGTGTGTGTGTGTGTGTGTGTGTGTGTGTGTGTGTGTGTGTGTGCTGAGGACAAACAGGACAAAACAGTTACGTAAGTGGACCGCTGAGCAAACACACACACACACACACACAATTGACGTTTGCCGTTAGCACACAGCAAGTCAGGACGTGTGTGTGTGTGTGTGTGTGTGTGTGTGTGTGTGGAGAGTTGATTTATCCTCTTCCTCCCTCCCCTAGAGTACTGGTTGAGGCGCATGGAGCACCACCGAGACTGGTTCCTAGAGGACGAAAAGTACCGCGCGGATTCGAAGAGAAATCGATCCCAGGCCAACGAAGGAGGATCGTTCAGGAAGCTCAACCTGGACTGAGCGACTGGTGGAGGGCGAGGGGGAGGAGGAGGAGGAGGAGGTGAAGGTGGTGGTAGTGGTGGAGGAGAATGACGTGCTGGGTGTATATTATGATGGTTCGTTTTCCTTTGTTTTCTTAGCCTTTTCTTCTTCTTCATGTGAGTTTTTGTTTTGTTTTTTGTCTTGTTTCCTTGTTTTGTTTGTTTTTCTCGGTTTGTTTTTCTTTTTTCTTTCTGTTTGTTGTATTTTTTTCTTCTTCTTGTGGTTCTTCTTTTCTCTTTTTCAATTTTCTTTTTTTTTCTTTTCCAATATTTTCCTGTTATTTGACTTCGTTTTTCATATTTTTTGTCATCTTTTTTTTCTTTATTTTTCTTCCTTTCTGTCGTCGTTTTTTTTCTCGTTGTGATTCTTCATTTTCTGTCTTTCCTCTTTCATTTTTTTTTCACTTTCTTTCCTATACTTTTTTCTGTTGTCTTCGTTTTCTACATATTTGGTGATCTGTTTTCTTTTTCTTCTTCTTTTCTGCCGTCTTTTTCTCGTTGTGATTCTTCGTTTTTCCCTTTCATTTTTTTTCACTTTCTTTCCTATATTTTTTTCTGTTGTTTTACTTCGTTTTTTTCAAATATATATTTTTGGGGATCTTTTTTTCTTCGTTGTTTTGTTATTTTTTTCCTATCGAGGTCATTTGCTTTCTTGTTTTCGTATTTTATTTTCTCTCTTTGTTTATTTCTTTTGATACTTATTGCTTCGTTTACCTTGTTTTTCTTTTTTCTACATATTTTCCGTGTTTTTTTGTTTGGTTTCCTTTTACAATATTTTCGTCGGTGTTTTATACAATATTTTCGAGGAGGATTTTTCTTCTTTTTTCTTTGTGTCTTCCAACGATAACCTCCCTATTTTTTCCAACTTTTCATTTGCTTTTCATATTTTTCTCTGTTAATTACTTTCCTTCTCTATGTTTCTTTTCCTCGTTTTTCTCCACTGTCTTAATTTTTTTGTCTTGTTTTTTTCCCACTTTTCATTTGTGTTTTCGATATTTTTCTGTTAATTACTTTCTTTCTCTATTTCTTTTGCTCTTTTTCCTTCAATTTGTTTCTTTTTTTTGTGTGTTGTTCCGTGTCTTGCTCTAGTTCATGTCTTTTCTTCATTCTCAAGTATTTTTTTTATTTTTCTTATTTTCTTACTAAGCTCTAACTTCGGTTTACCTGCCACTCTTATTTACATATTGCTGTGCGTTGATATTTTGTTTCTGTTTTCGTTCACATCCTTTACTCTCGTTCGTGTTTTTTCTTATTTTCTTTTAATTCTCGTTGAGGATTTCGTCTTTAATCTCCTTTTTCAAGACTGTTTTTTTTCCTGTCTTCCTTTCTTCTTTTTCTTAGTTTCTTCTTTGTTTTGTCTTTATTCTCCCTTTTCTGTCTGTTTTTTCCTATCCTCTTTTTTTTCTTTAATAGTTTCTTCTTTGTTTTGTCTCTATTCTCCTTTTTCTGTCTGTTTCTTCCTATCTTCCTTTCTTCTTTTTTCTTAGTTTCTTTTTTGTCTCGTCTTTATTCTCCCTTTTCTCTGTTTTCTTCCTATCTTCCTTTCTTCTTTTTCTTCGTTTCTTCTTTGTTTCGTCCTTATTCTCTGTTTTCCTTTCATCTTTTCCCTCTTTCCTGTTTGCTTTTCTTCCTTTCTTTATTTCTCGTTCAGGGTTTCTTTTTTATTGTTTGTTTTCTTTTCTGTTAGTCTAAAAAATCGTTCTCGGCGTCAAAACAATGTTCTTTTTACTTTGAAACTTTTATATAATTTATTGAATAAGTTATGTGTATATATTTTTGAAGGTTTAAGTCGGTATTAACATATTTTTCCCGTTATTTTCTCTCTCTCTCTCTCTCTCTCTCTCTCTCTCTCTCTCTCTCTCTCTCTCTCTCTCTCTCTCTCTCTCTCTCTCTCTCTTTATATCGTTTTTCCTCTTATCTTTCTTCATTTTCTTTATTTGTTTATTGTTCTCTCTCTCTCTCTCTCTCTCTCTCTCTCTCTCTCTCTCTCTCTCTCTCTCTCTTTATGACGTGCTAATAATCGCGCTGCATTATTTATTTATTGCACTATTTAAAGTTTGCATAAAAATTAATTCTCAAAAACGATATGTGGATTTTCATCGTAAATAACCTTGGCAATGAGAGAAGCAGTGTGTGTGTGTGTGTGTGTGTGTGTGTGTGTGTGTGTGTGTGTGTGTGTGTGTGTGTGTGTGTGTGTGTGTGTTGACAGGAATTAAAAGAAGATTATAAATGTGTGAATTATAGATGTTTGTATGATCGTAGTTGTTGATGTTGTTATTATTATTATTATTATTATTATTATTATTATTATTATTATTATTATTATTATTGGTGATGGTGGTGGTAGTGGCAGTAGTAGTAGTAGTAGTAGTAGTAGTAGTAGTAGTAACAGTAATGGAAGTTGTAACAGTTGTAGTTGTTGTTGTTGTTGTTGTTGTTGTTCTAATATTATTGTGATGTGATAGTAATAAAGATGATGATGATGATGATGGTAATGCTGTCTGTCTCTCTCTCTCTCTCTCTCTCTCTCTCTCTCTCCCTCTGTTTTCCCTTTCCTTCCTTTCCTCCCTCTCACATTGTCCTTATCTGTCTCTCCTTCCATTTCCTTGAGAGAGAGAGAGAGAGAGAGAGAGAGAGAGAGAGAGAGAGAGAGAGAGAGAGAGAGAGAGAGAGAGAGAGAGAGAGAGAGAGAGAGAGAGAGAGAGAGAGAGAGAGAGAGAGAGAGAGAGAGAGAGATTCTGTCACTTTACTTATATTGCAAGGGAACATTCTCTCCTCGTCCTCCTCCTCCTCCTCCTGCCGCTCCTCCTTCTCCCCTTCACTTCCACTCGTCTTCCTCCTCCTCGTTATCCTCCACCTCCTTCAACTCCTCTTCCTCCTCCTCCTTCCTCCTCTTACTCTTCCTCCAACTCCTTCTCCTTTCACATGCAGACTTCTTTATCCTCCTCCTCCTCCTCCTCCTCCTCCTCCTCCTCCTCTTGTTTTTACTTTCCCCGTCTTTATATTTTTTTTGTTTTTCCTCTCGTTCTTGTTCTTATCCTCCTCCTCCTCCTCCTCCTCCTCCTCCACCTCCTCTTCTTCTTTCTCCTTCTCTTCTTCCTCCTCCTCCTCTTCCTCCTCCTCTAATGCCTTATACATGTTACCTCGTCTCAAAGGAATATGTGAAAAAATACGTGAAAGAAAACGAAGTCAGAACAAACAAACAAACAGACAAACAAACAAGAAAGCCCGACTCCGATGCAGATCAAGGGAGAAAGGAAGAAGAAAACGGAGGAGGAGGACGAGGAGGAGGCGGCGGATCCATGAAGTGAGACGAAAGGAGAGACATTGAGAAGGAAAAAAAGGTAAAAAGAATGGAAAGAAGGAGGATAAAGAGGAAGAAGAGGAGAAGGAGGAGGAGGAGAAGGAAGAGAAGGGAGAGAAAGGAAGGAGAGGAAGATAATAAAGAGAAGGGAAGTGAACGAAAAGAAGCATTTGGGAACGAAAAAAATGGAAAAAAAGAGAAGAAAAGAAGAAGGCGAAAGAGAAGAGGAGAAAAAAGAGAAGGAAGAGATAAGAGAAAATGAAAAGATGAAAGAGATGAAAGATTAGGATGAGAAAGAAAGGAAAAGAAGAGGAAGAAAAAGAAAGAAGGAAAGAAGGGAGGAAACGTAAGTGGTGAGAAAGAACAAATAAAAGAAAACGAAAGAGAAGAGGAAAAAAGAGAAGGAAGAGATGAAAAAGAAAATGAAAAGATGAAAGAGATGAAAGATTAGGATGAGAAAGGAACGGAAAAAAAGGAAGAAAAAGAAAGAAGGAAAGAAGGGAGGAAACGTAGGAGGTGAGAAAGAAGAAATAAAAGAAAACGAAAGAGAAGAGGAAAAAAGAGAAGGAAGAGATGAAAAAGAAAATGAAAAGATGAAAGAGATGAAAGATTAGGATGAGAAAGGATCGGAAAAAAGGAAGAAAAAGAAAGAAGGAAAGAAGGGAGGAAATGTTGGAGGTGAGAAAGAACAACAACAACAAAAAAAGAATGGTAAAGAAAACACAGTGTACAGGAAAGAAGAAAAAAAAAGAGAAGGAAAAAGGCGAGAGGAAAAATCGAGGAATTGAGAAAAAGGAGACGGAGAAAAAGAAGATGGAACAAAGACACGAATAGGAGAAAAAAAGAGGAAAGAGGAAAAAAAAAGAAGGAGAAAGAAGAAGAGGGAAAAAGGACGAAGAAGGAGAACGAAATGATTAGGTAAGAAGACGAAGAAGAAGAAAGATAATGAAGATGAAAGATATATAGAAAAAGATGAAAAAAAGAAAAATAAGATAAAGTAAAAGAAGAAAAGAAGAGGAAGGAATCGTGGAGAGAGTAAAATAGCCTCAAAATCGGAGCGAGAGAGAGAGAGAGAGAGAGAGAGAGAGAGAGAGAGAGAGAGAGAGAGAGAGAGAGAGAGAGAGAGAGAGAGAGAGAGAGAGAGAGAGAGAGAGAGAGAGAGAGGGTAAAAGTGTGGACATGATAATAAAAACGGTCGTACATTCAGAACTGGAAACGAAGGAGGAAGAATAAAGAGGAGGAGGAGGAGGAGGAGGAGGAGGAGAAGGAGGAGGAGGAGAATAAAGAGGAAAGAACGACGGAAGAAAAGTAAAAAGAAAAGAAGAAGAAGAAGAACAAGAAGTAGAAGAAAAATATGAATAAGAAATAGAAGAAAAAGATAACGAAGAAAAATAAAGAAAAAAAACAATAACAACAATAAGAAGAACGAAAGGAAAGAAAAAAAGGAAACCGAGAAAACGATAAAGAAAACAGCAAAAAATACATAAAAAAACGAAAAGAAAGAGAGAGAAAGAGAAGGGAAAGGCAAACAAACAAACAAACAAACAAAAAAAAAAAGAACAGAGAAACAAACGTATAAACACATTCTCAACTCGACACCATATTCCTGTTTCATGATTCTGACGTCTATTGTTTCACTTATACTCTCAAAGGTTCCGATTCCCTTCTGATCCTCCTTAGTCTCGTTCCGATTACCTGTCCAGCGGATTAACACGAAAACGATGGGATCAACACATAGGATTGGAGTTACATTAGAACATTCACCTTTACCCTTCTCTACCTCCTCCTTTATCAATATTTCTACTCTTCCTTCCCTCTGTAATGTTTTATTTTCTCTCCCTTTTGATCTATTTTAATCCTCATATTCTTAATTTCTCTTTATCTGGTTATCAATTTTCTCTGCTTCCCTCCTCCACTTCCTCCTTTATCAATATTTCTACTCTTCCTTTCTTCTGTAATCTCTTAATCTCCCCTCTTCCCTTTATTTTACTTTCTATAATGATTTTTCTATCGTTAATTTCTCTTCATTTTTACATCTGGTTATCAATCTTTCTCTTTTCCCCTTGTTTACCTCATTCTTTATCAATATTTCTACCCTTCCTCTTTTTCTGTAATCTCTTAATCTCTACTTTCTATAATAATTTTTCTATCGTTAATTCCTCTTTATCTTCACATCTGGTTATCAATCTTTCTCTTCTCCCCTTCTTTACCTCCTTCTTTATCAATATTTCTACTCTCCCTTCTTTCTTAATCTTGAAATCTCTCTCCCTCTTCTTCTACTTTCAATATTAATCCTCCTGTTCTTAATTTTTCTATCTTCTCATCTGGCTGTCAATCTTTCTCTTCTCTTCTCCTCTACCTACTAATTTATTTTCTCTTTTTCCTTTCAAATTATCTATTCCCCTTTTCCGTTCTTCATTAATCCTTTTGTTCTTGTTTTTTCTTTATCTCTTTATCTGGTTATCAAATTTTCTCTATTCTCTTTTCCACCTTTATATTTCTACTCCTCTTTCCTTCTGTAATATTGTAATCTCTCTCCCTCTTATTCTGCTTTCAACATTAATTTTTCTATTCATATTTTCTTTCAATCTTCTTCTTATCTGTTCTTCTCTCCTCTTCTCTTTCTGTTAGTTTTATCTTCTTCATCAATATTTCTACTCTTCTTCCCTTTATCAATATTTCTACTCTTCTTCCCTTTATCAATATTTCTACTCTTCTTCCCTTTATCAATATTTCTACTCTTCTTCCCTTCAGTAATAACGAAATATCTGTTCTACTTTCTATATTTAACTTCCTGATCTAAATTTCTCTTTATCTTCTCATTTATCTGTCAATCTTCCTCTTGTTTTTTCAATTTTTTTCTCTTCCTTTCTTTATTAATCTCGTAATCTCTCCTTCTTCTTCTTCTTCTTCTATTTTCTTTGCTAATTTTCCTATTATCACTTTTCCTTAATTTCCTCATATTCATTTTTTTCTCTTTTCCTCTTTTCAATTAACTGTTTTTTCTTGTCTTTCTTCTTTTCGTAATCTCGTAACTTATCCTTTTCCTCTTCTTCTACTTTCCTTATTAATCTTCCTTTTCTTATTTTTTCTTTATCTCCTTTCCTGTTTATCACTTTCATCTCCTTTTCCGTTTATTAACCTTTTGCTTCTCCTTTCTACTCCTTCCTTTCGTAATCTTGTAATCTCTCCTCTTTCTCCTCTCCTACTTTCATTAATAGTCCTCCTCTTTTTCCTTCCTCTTTATCTCTTTTATTTCCTCTTTTTCTCCTTTCCCATTTATTTTTTCTCATTTCTTCTTCTTCCAACTTTTTTTTCTTTCTCTATCATTCTCTCTGCTTGCTTCCTTTTCTTTCTTGTACTCACTCCTCCTCTCTCTATCTCTCTTTCTCTTTTATTTTCTCTCTTTCCATCTGTTCAGTTCTTCTTCCTTCCTTTCTCTCTTACTTCCTTTTTATATCAGTCTTTCTCTTCGTCCTTTTTATCAGCCTCTATCTTCATATTTTTCTCTTTCCACCTTTACCTTGCTCCTTCTCCTCTGCTTATTTCTTTCCCCTTACTCCACCTCTTTCCTTCTCCTCTTCCTCCTCCTCCTCCTCTTTATTAGCAATTCTCTTCATCTTGCCTCCATTCGCGACGGTCTCTTTATAGAACTTTATTCCTATCTTTCTTTCACCTTCCCTTTCACTACCTTACTCTTTTCGAAGGCTGGCGCTATGATAAAACTATGACTCTTCTTTCTCATTGCTTTCCGTCTCTTTAGCTTCATGCTCACTCTCTTTTCTTCTTTCTTCGTCTCCTTTCCTTCCTTAACTCTCTTTCGAATGCTCGCCGCTGGTATGGAACTGTGACCTTTCTTTCACGATTCAATTTCTCCGTCTATAGATAGTTTTGTCTTTCCGTTTTGTTTTACTTGGGTTTGTTACTGCTTTCCAAATGTCACTGTTGAGATGATGAGAAAGGAGGAGGAGGAGGAGGAGGAGAAAAACTTGTGCATAGGAGCGAATCAAGGAGAAATCTGTGTAACGTGAATGTGGTTATATAGCCAGGCGGTAGAAGTGAAAAGAAAGAAAGAGAAAATAGAAGGGAAAATAAAGGAGAGAGACCGACAACTATGTAATGTGAAATAGTTAATTACTAGAAGAAAATTAAATATGAAAAAAGGGGAAAAAATCGAGAGAAAAGAAAAGACTGGAAACTATGTAATGCTGAAGAGAGAGAAAAAAGTTGAAGTAGAAGAAAAGTAGTAGGAAGGTAAGTAGAAAGAAGTAGAAGAAAATGAAAGGAAAGAAAAGAGAAAAGGGAGACCGGAAACTTTGCAATATTAAAGAGAAAGAAAGAAAAGTAGGAGTAAAAGTAAAGTAGAAGGAAAGAGAAGCAGAAAGAATTAGAGAGAAGTAGAAAAAAATGAAAAGAAAGAAAAGAGAAAAGGAAGAACGAAAACTATGTAATGTTAAAGAGAAAGACAGAAGAAGTAGAAGTAGAAGAAAAGTAGAAGAAAAAAAGCAGAAAATGTATTAGAAAGAAGTAGAAGGAAAGGAAAAGAAAGAAAAGAGAAAAGAAAGACAGGAAACTATGTATTGTTAAAGAGAAAGAAAAAGTGGAATTAGAAGAAAAGTAGAAGAAAAAAAGCAGAAAAAATATTAGAAAGAAGTAGAAGAAAAAGGAAAAGAAAAAAAAGTAAAGGAACAGGAAAGTTTGTAATGTAAAAGAGAAAGAAAAAGTGGAATTAGAAGAAAAGTAGAAGAAAAGAGAAACAGAAAGAAGTGGAAAGAAGCAGAAGAAAAGGAAAAGAGAAGAGAAAAGGGAGAGTGGAAGCTTTGCACGTGAACTGAGAACCATGAAGTGTAGAACGTAAGCCAGATTATATAAAAAAAGAAAAAAAAATAGGAAGAGGAAAAGAGTAAAAGAAAACAAATGATAACTATTCGCAATGGAGAAACAAAACATTAAATCTGCCTTGAGAGAAATGACTTGCAAAAATGAATAAATAAATAAACAAATAGATAAATAAATGAATGAAATGAATACAAGAAAAAAAATCAGAAATAAGTAAAAAAACAAACAAACTACAAGCGCAGGACGAACAAAACACTAAAATCTGCTTATACGAAAATTCATCTGTAAAAAAATAAAACAAGAAAAGAAAAAAAGAAGAAAAAAATGGTGAAGAAAAACTTATACTGGAAAACAAAACCAAATTTCTTGCCGAAGCCGATCTGGGGAAAAAAAAAGAAAGAAAAATATGAAACAAAATCACTCTTAGTCGGATTGACATCACAAAACAAAAAAAATAACTCAAAAAAACAGACAAAAAAGAAATTCACGAGAGGAAGACAACGCTCACGAAGAGAGAGAAAAAAAAAAAGAATTACAGAAAGAGAAGAGAGGAAGAAAACATGCGAAGAGAGAACAAAAGAATTAGAGAAAGAGAATAGAGGAAGAAAACATGCGAAGAGAGAACAAAAGAATTAGAGAAAGAGAATAGAGGAAGAAAACATGCGAAGAGAGAACAAAAGAATTAGAGAAAGAGAAGAGAGGAAGAAAACAGCAAAGAGAGAACAAAAGAATTAGAGAAAGAGAAGAGAGGAAGAAAACAGCGAAGAGAGAACAAAAGAATTAGAGAAAGAGAATAGAGGAAGAAAACAGCGAAGAGAGAACAAAAGAATTAGAGAAAGAGAATAGAGGAAGAAAACAGCGAAGAGAGAACAAAAGAATTAGAGAAAGAGAAGAGAGGAAGAAAACATGCAAAGAGAGAACAAAAGAATTAGAGAAAGAGAATAGAGGAAGAAAACATGCAAAAAGAAAACAAAAGAATTAGAGAAAGAGAATAGAGGAAGAAAACAGCGAAGAGAGAAAAAAAGAATTAGAGAAAGAGAAGAAAAAAAAGAGAAAAGATGCGAGATGAAAACTGATCTAAAAAAAAACCCCGCAAAAAAACAAAAAAACTGAAAAAGAAACAGAAACGAAAGAAAAAGAAAAAAAATCGCAAGATGGGAAAAAAACACCACCATTAAAACTACTTATATGAAAATCGATCTATATGAAAAACGAAACCGAAGCAAAAGAAAAAAGAAAGAAAAAGGAAAATCCAGAGCGAAGGAAAAGAAAAAAAAAGGAAAAAAAAACGCTCTTAACCGGTCTGAAAAAAAGAAAAAAAAAGAAAGGTGAGAGAGAGAAATAAAACAGGAATAAAGAAAAGATAAATAGAAAGAAATAGAAAAGAGGAAATTAATATAAGAAAAGTGGAGAATTAATACAGGGTCAAGAACAGGAAGGGGGGGGGGGAGAGAGAGAGAGAGAGAGTGAGAGAGAGAGAGAGAGAGAGAGAGAGAGAGAGAGAGAGAGAGAGAGAGAGAGATCAGTGACAACGAGGCACTGGAGGAGGAAAGGAGAGGAAGAAAAGATAAAAGATAAGGAATGTGACAAACGCAAAAAAAAAAAAAAAAATGAAGAGAGAAAAGATAAAAAGAGCGAAAGAGATAGAAGAAAGATTAAGAAAATATTAGTGAGGGAAATGTTCGTTACAGCAAAGAATGAGAAGGATGAGGAGGAAGACGAGAAAGAAGAAAAAACAATAAGTATGAGAATTGAAATAAGACGCAGAACAAAACCATAAAACATAAAACGAAAATGCGGGAAAGGAGAATAAGAATAACGAGGGTAAGAAGGAAAAGAAGGATTGAAGCGTATGAGGAGGAGGAAAAGAAGTAGGAAGAAAAGGAGGAATACATAGGAATAAGAAAATTATGAAAATATAAATAAGAATAAGAAGAACAAGAAATGGAAAATGAAAACGAAAATGCGGAAAAGGAGAATAAGAATAACGAGGGTAAGAAGGAGAAGAAGGATTGAAGCGCATGAGGAGGAGGAGGAGAAGGAGAGGAGGAGGTTGAGGAAGAAAAGAAGGAATACATAGGAATAAGAAAAGTATGAAAATATAAATAAGAATAAGAAGCAGAACAAGAAGTGCAAAATGAAAACGAAAATGCGGAAAAGCAGAATATGAAAGAACAGGAGAAGAAAAAGGAACAAAAAGAGAAAAAAGAAGTATGAGAAGGGGTAGAAGGAAAAGCAGAAATATAAGAAGTAGGAGGAGAAGTATGAGTAGATGAAGTAAGAGAAACATAAAGGGAGGAAGGAGAAAGAGAAGAAGGGAAAGAAGAAGAGGAAGGAAAAAAAGGAGGGGTAGCAGAAGAAGGAGAAAGAAGAAGTAGTTGAAGAAGAGGAACAAGAACAAGAACTACAAGAAAAAGAAGACGCAGAAGAGAAGAACGAAAAGGAAAAGAAACAAATATGAAAAGAACTAGAAGAAGAAATAGAAGGAGTAAGATAAGGAAGGCTACGAAGAAGGAGATAGAAGAAAAGAAGGAGAACAGAAAGAGAAGCAGTGGAAATAGGAGAATAAGATAAAAAAAAACAAGAAAAAGGAGAAAGAAAAGAAAGAGAAGGATAATGAGGGGTGTCTGACTAACTGGGTGGCTGACTAAACAGGAAGAAGAAGAAGGAGTAGGATAAGGAAAAGATAAAGAAGAAGAGGGAGCAGAAAGAAGAGGAAGAGAAAGAGAAGGATAATAAAGAAGATGGCTGTGTGGTTTACTGGCTGGCTGACTAAACAGAAAGAAGACGAAGAAGTAGAAGTAGAAGATGGAAAAAAATAAGAAAGAGGAATAAGAAGGAAAAAGAGAGGAGGAATGAGGGTAAGAAGGAGGGTGGCTGTCTGGCTTAGTGGCTGGCTGGCTGAACAGAAAACTTAACTCACGGACGTAAAAATAACAGGCAAAGTTTTATTAGTTTCATATGCGTGAGGGTGGAGGAAAGTTTGGTGTTAGACGCGTAATGGAAGCACCACCACCACCACCACCATCACCACCACCACCACCACCACCACCCTCATTATACCGTCATCATTATTGTAACACTGATATTCCTTCTTCCTTTTGCATTTTGTATTTTTTCCCCTCCTCATCACCACAACTACCATCATCACCATCACCATCATGACCACCGCCTTCACTATTACTGTCATCATTATTGTAACACTGATATTCCACCTTCCTTTTGCATTTTGTATTATTTTATTTTCCTCTCTTAATACCATCATCACTATCATCACCACCATCACCACCACCACCATCACTATAATCGTCATCATTATTGTTAAACTGATATTCCTTCTTCTTTTTGTATTTCGTATTTTCTCTTTTCCTCTCTTAACACCATCATCACTATCATCACCATCACCACCATCACCACCACCATCACTATTACTGTCATCATTATTGTAACACTGATATTCCACCTTCCTTTTGCATTTTGTATTATTTTCTTTTCCTCTCTTAACACCATCATCACTATCATCACCATCATCACCACCATCACCACCACCACCATCACTATAATCGTCATCATTATTGTTAAACTGATATTCCTTCTTCTTTTTGTATTTCGTATTTTCTCTCTTCCTCTCTTAACACCATCATCATTTTCATCACCATCATCATCACAACCACCATCACTATCACCACCACAATCACCATCACCCTCACTATTACTGTCATCATTATTGTAACACTGATATTCCTTCTTCTTTTTGCATTTCGTATTTTCTCTCCTCCTCTCGTAACACCATCATCACTATCATCGCCATCACTATCACCACCACCCTCACTATAACCATCATCATTATAGTAACATTAATATTCTTCCTTCCTCTATATTTTCTTTTTTTGAGTTTTATTAATTTCTCGTAGCATCGTCACCATCACCATCACCACCATCACCATCATTATATCACTATCACTGCGCTATCATTATCCTCCTTCCTCTATTTCTTTATTAATTTATGTCCCTCTTCTTCCTTCTTTCTTTCTTCTTCTACCATCATCAACATCATCAGTACTACATTAGCGTTATTATCCTTTGTCCACTCCTTCTTTCTGTCCTTTTTTTTAATTCTTTTTTATGTTCTCTCTCTCTCTCTCTCTCTCTCTCTCTCTATCATCTATTTTCTTCTTGCGTTCATCCTCTTTCTATCTATAATTATTCACTCACGAATCTAATCTAACTTCCACATACATTTTTTCTCTCTCTTACACGGACTATATTTTCCCTTGTTCTTCCTTCGGTTATTCTCTCTTCCTTTCTAATTACTTATCCACTACCTAATCTAACTTCCACACACATTCTTTGGCACTCACACCAGCGCACCCACACCCACATGCACCCACACACACACGCTCCACCAACACACGAGTGCCTGTTCATAAGTCTTCCGGCTCTCCGATGAACGTATGAAGGGAGTCGTGAGTTACTATTCCGCCCTTGTTATTGCATCGACCGGCGCTTGTTTTACGTGGTGGCATCTGGCGCGTTCCCGATACTTCTAAGGTGACCCGGCGATAGTGAGGGCCGTGAGGGTCTGTCTTCACGGGTGGATGAAGTGGTAGTAATGGTGATGATAATGGTGGTGGTGGTGATGATGGCCGTGTACTAGGAAGAGAGAGCGTTGTGGTGGTGAGTGAGTTATGTGAATGAAAGGTTGGTGTGAGGTGCCTGATTTTTGCTTTTTTTAAGGGTGGTTGTGAGGTATGTGAGTTTGTTGAGGTTTTGATATGTGGTTGAGTGTGTGTGTGTGTGTGTGTGTGTGTGTGTGTGTGTGTGTGTGTGTGTGTGTTTGCTAGTTTGTTTCCTTGTTTGTTTGTGTCTGATACTACAACTACAACAACAATAACTACTACTACTACTACTACTACTACTACTACTACTACTACTACTACTATTGCTACTACTACTGATGATGATGATGATGATGATGATAACTATGATAAGAACAAAAAGAAGAAAATAAAGAGAACACAAAGACGAAGAAAAATAAGGACAACAAGATCAATACGAGGGAGGAGAAAGCAATGAATAATAATAATAATAAGCAGAAAAAAACAAGACAAAACATATAAAGAAAACAAAGACGAATCAGAAGAACAATACGAACAAGAAGAAAAAAGCAAATAATGATAATAAAGATAAGAAAAAAGACAAAACATAAAGAAAACAGACGAAGAGGAATAAGAACCAGGATAAGAAGAATGCGAACAAGAATTAAAGTCAAAGAAAACAAAACAAAGACAAAGATTAAGAACAACAAACTAAATACAAACAACAACAAGAAAACGAAAGAAACGAAACAGCAGCTCCTCTTAATTACGACAAAAAAGAGAGCGAGAGGGAAAAGATAAAGACAGAGATAAAGAAAAAGATACAGGAAGAGAAAAAGAAAAGGAAAACACAGTGGGAACGCTCGCCAAGAAACATTACGTACACTTAATGAGCACTAATTAAATATGGTAATGTGTGGTGAGTCTCCAATATGTCATTAATTAATATTTTACGACGTATAGTTAAGGACTCATCAGTGACATGGAGAGAGGGTGATGGTGGTGATGATGGTGGTGGTGATGGTGATGGTGTGATAATTATGGTGATGATAATGATGGTGATGATGATGAGGGTGATGATTAAGTGTTGGTGTTATTGTTAAAGTTGTTGTTGTTGTTATTGCTGTTGTTGTTTCAGTAGTAGTAGTAGTAGTAGTAGTAGTTGTTGTTATTGTTGTTGTTGTTACAGTAGCAGAAGTAGTAGTGGTAGTGATAGTGGTGGTGGTAGTAGTCGTAGTAGTTAGTAGTGGTAGTAGTAGTAGTAGTAGTAGTTGTAGCTGTTGTTGTTGTTGTTGTTGTTGTTGTTGTTGTCAATACTGAATAAAAATAATGAATACTAAATAATTACCCACCCTAAAGCAACAACAACAACAACAACAACAACAACAACAACAAGAGAAAAAAATGAACCAGATGAAATCACAAAAAAAAAAAAAAAAAATGTAAAAAGAAAAAAATGAAACAAAGAAGAAAGAAATTACGAACCATAAAAAAAGAATGTTACAAAACTGGAATTACACACACACACACACACACACACACACACACACACACACACACACACACACACACACGATCTATATCTTTCTCCCCCCCCACACACACTCTACGCCCTCTCCTCCACTCCCCTTCTCCCCTTCCCCCCTTCCCCAATCCTCCCTCTCTCCCTCCCCCTAATCCCGCAACCTCTTCTAATCTCCTCTTCCTCCACCTTCTCCTCCCCAACAGACCCCTAATCACCCACCCCAATCAAGCACCCAATCACCCACATTATCTCCCTAATCACCCACCACATACACCCCAACCACCTTTACCCCAATCACCTCTAATCATGACTCCACCTCCCCCACTACCCCTTCTTCTTTCCTCCTCACCTTCCATTCCAATCATCCAATCCGTTTCTCCTTTCCAGTCATAACGAAGGGAGAGCTGGGAGATATTTCTGATCATTACATCCAATCAGCTCCAATTCTCTTACCCCCCAATCCTCCTCCTCATTCAATCATCCAATTCACCTCCCTCACCCTCCACCCAATCGCCACATCCGTTATCTCTCTTTAAATGTTTCCCAATCGCCTTCATCCAATCCACCCTTCCGTTATCCTCACCATTTATCCTTCCCCACTCTCA
Organism: Eriocheir sinensis; assembly: GCF_024679095.1. Taxonomy (NCBI): domain Eukaryota; kingdom Metazoa; phylum Arthropoda; class Malacostraca; order Decapoda; family Varunidae; genus Eriocheir; species Eriocheir sinensis. Next base: position 4,776,239 of record NC_066571.1, read on the forward strand.
TCCATCCAATCACCCAATCCACCTTCCTTATCCCCTTACATCCATCCCCATTCATCCAATCAGCACTCCCTCCCTTACCCTTACTCCATCATCTTTCCTCCCCTTAATCACCCATCCCAATCAAACATCCAATCACCCGCATTATCACTTTAATCCCCCCCCTCAACCCTCCCTTACCCTAATCACCCACACCTCTCTCGTTACCCCTAATCATGAGTCCACCTCCCCCAATCACCAATCCCCGTCTCCCTTCCAATCAGAGTGAGGGGAGAGTCGTGTCCAATCCCTAATCACGTCACCTGGCCGCTCTGATCACCCGCCAGCCTCGTTACGGGCAATAGTTGGCCTCGTGCTTGGCCGCCCTAACTATCCAGCCTGATGAATAACGAGCCCTAATTGGTGGGGGGTGGGGGGTGGGGAGATGGGAAGAATGGGGAGGTGGGGTGGTTAGGAGGTGTGGGGGGTACTGGGATAGGATTACGTGGTGTGCAGTGTTGGCTGGAGTAGGTGAGGGGGGGGGTGAGGAGGGGTAATAGGGTGGTGGGGAGGAGAGAAGGAGGTGGGGAAGTGAGAAGGGGGGTAGGGAGGGTTGATGGGGTGGGAAGAGATGTATGTGATGGTTAGGATGGGAAAGCGAGGTGGGGGGAAGGGGGATGGAATAGGGTGATGGGGAGAAATGGGGAAATTGTGGGGAAGTTGGGGTTGGGTAGGAAAGGTAAAGGGGGGTAGAATTTTGGAGAGGGTGAGTGAGTTTTGGTGTCTGTGTCTGTGTATGTCTGTTTGTCTGTCATTGTTCGCCTCGCCCTTCTCTCTCTCTCTCTCTCTCTCTCTCCATCCTTCCGTCCCTTTCTATCCCTCCCCTTTCATCTTCTTTTTTGTCTGCTTCTCTTTATTCCCCGTCGCTTGGTTACAATATTTGCTCTTCCATTATGTACATTCTTATTTTCTGGAGTGTGTGTGTGTATTTTTTTTGTCTGTGTACCAACCTGCCTTCATCCCTGCCTTCCTACCTTTCTATCTATCAATCTATTTACCTATCCACCTACCAGCAACCCTCCCTACCTACCTATCTACGAAACTACCTACATACCTACCTATCCATCTGTTTAAATACATCTCAATTAATCTGTTATATTTCTTCTCTTTTCCAGTAGCTTTTCTCTATGTTTTTTTTTTTATATTCAAGTAATCCATTTTCTTTTCTTATTTGGTTTCCACACTTATTTTTTTTGTTTTGATTACTGTTTTCGTTTTTTTCCCTTCTCCATTGTGTTACGGCTTCCTTTCTACTCCCTCCTTTCAATATTTCTGTAGTAATAGTTTCTTTCGTTCGTCTTTCTTTTTCATCTCCTCTGTTTCTTCTTGTATGCCCTTTCCCCTTCTACTTCGCTTTCTTTTTCTTCCTTCGTCATTCTATTCCCTCAGCTCTGTTTCCCAATTCCCCTTCCTCGCTTCTTTCTTCGTTTCCCTCTTTCTGCATTTTATTTTTCCTCTTTGCTATTTATTTCCTTGTTTTCCTCCCCAATAATTAGCGACTCGTCTATTCCTCCCTCTCTCTCTCACCATCTTTCTTGACCTTATTCATTTTACCTCTCCATTTTTCACGTCCTCTCCCTTTCACTTCTACCAGTTTCTCTCGCTTCTCTTCTTTCCTCTACTCTCCCCTGTCTCTTATCTATCTGTATATCTATTCACCGATCTATCTACCTACCTAAGTATACATCCGTCTATCTCTAACCTTTCTACGTAACTACCTACTCACCTAAGCTAAATGTCTATCTCTTTCACACTGCCTCCATAATTATCTATCTACATACTTATCTATTTATCTATCTATCTATCTATCTATATTTCGGCCTTCCTACCTACTTGCTTACCTGTCTCCGCTATTAACTACCTGCCTATCTACCTGTCTGTATCTATTCACATGATGCAAAGTGTCCATCAACAAGACACACACACACACACACACACACACACACACACACACACACACACACACACACACACACACACACACACCGAGACGCGGCGGAGTTTGAGAATAAACAGCCATGACAGGGAGGAAGAAGCATCGAAGCCGCTTTCATGTTGTCTAAAGACATTCTGAGAAACTTTCAAGAGATAAAAGACGGGAAAGAGAGCGAGGGAGAGAGAGGAAGAGGGAGGGAGGAAAAGAGGGAGGGGGAGGACAAGAGCGGGAGGGGGAGGAAAAGAAAGAGGAAGGAAAAGAGAAGATGAGAGGGAAGGGGAGGAAAAGAGAGAGAGAGAGGAGGGAAAGGAGAGAGGTAGGAAAATAGAGGGAGAGGAAAGGGAAGGAAAAGAGAAAAGGGGAGGGGGAGGAAAAGAGAGGGAGGGAGGGGAAGGAAAAGAGAGGGAGAGAGGAAGGAAAAGAGATGGTGAGAGAAGGAGAGGGAAGGGGGAGGAAAAGAGAGGGAGGTGGAGGAAAATAGAGCGAGAGGGAGAGGAAGGAAAAGAGAGGAAGAGAGAGGGAGGGAAAGCGTGAGGAAGAGAGGGACGGGGAGGTAAAGAGAGCGAGAAGGAAGGGAAGGAAAAGAGGGAGAGAGAGGGGGGGAGGAAAAAAAGAGGGAGAGGGTAGGGGGAGGAAAAGAGGGAGAGGAAGAAAATGAGAGGAAGAGGGAGGGGCAGGAAAAGAGGGAGAAAGAAGGGATGTAAAAGATAGGGAGAGGAAGGAAAATAAAGGGAGAGGGAGAGGAAGGAAAAGGGAAGGAGAGGGAGGGGCAGGAAAAGAAGAGATGGAGGAGGAGGAAGAGAGAGAGAGGAAGGAAAATAGAGGGAGAGCAAGGAAAAGAGAGGGAGAGGAAGGAAAATAGAAGAAGAGGAGGAGGAAGGAAAAGAGAAGGAGAGGAAGAGGAAGGAAAAGAGAAGGAGAGGGAGGGGGAAGAAAAGAGAGAGAGGAAGGAAAAGAGAGAGAAATGAAGGAAAAGAGGGAGAGAGATGAAAAGAGTGACGTCTGACACACCCATTGCTCTTCCCTTTTCTTACTAACCTTCAAAACAAAAGAAAAAGAAAAAAAAGAGCATCCCAACCCGCTTAGCAAATTGTTTTTAAAAGCGTGAGTCCGGCCGAGGGTTGGTTCATAAATATTTAAGAGTATTACAACGCACCCGATGTTTACCGAAATGTTTAGCTGTTATTCATGTTTTTGCTGCCTCGAAAACAAGCATAATTAGAAGGTTCTGAAAATGCATAATTCTCTCTCTCTCTCTCTCTCTCTCTCTCTCTCTCTCTCTCTCTCTCTCTCTCTCTCTCTCTCTCGTTTTTTTCTTTCTTTCTCTCTCATGGAAACTGTGAGGATTATTATGAAAAATGGGGGCAACACACACACACACACACACACACACACACACACACACACACACACACACACACACACACACACACACAACTAATTAAGTCACCCCGTCACTTTACATCACAGAAAATGGTGCGTTTCAACAACCATCAACCTTGAAAAAAAATAAGTAAATAAAAAAATAATCTCGGCAACAATAATAAAGAGATTGCTCAGACTCCTCCTCCTCCTCCTCCTCCTCCTACTATTACTACTACTACTACATACATAAAGAAATAACGTGAGAGTAATTTCAAACCATTTTCCTCCCCATTAGAGAAGATGAAAAAATTGGTTCTAAGGGCAAAGTATGTTGTAGCCTAAAGACCTTGTGAGGAGGAGGAGGAGGAGGAGGAGGAGGAGGAAGAGGAGGAGGAGGAGGAGGAGGAGGAGGAGGAGCTCTCGTGTCGTCTTATTACCCTTTCTACGACCCTTCACAGCTATCCTCAGACAAATGACCCGAGGAGGAGAAGGAGGAGGTGGAAGAAGAAGAGGAGGAGGACAAGGAGGAGGAGGAGGGAGAAGAAAAGGAAGAAGACGAAGAAGAGCAACAAATTAGAAAGCGTGGAAACATGGAAGACAAGGCAACAGAAAACAAGTAAATTGGTAAAATGGTGAAATAACAACATGGGAAACGTCTATTTAATTCACTCTTGTGGCAACGAAGAAACGGTGTATACGACCATTGAAGGAGTCTGATCGCTTACGCACTAACTGACTGAAAAGGTTTGAAATTCTTGACCCGGTAGCTGCGGGGGTCATGTTTCTTAGGTTAGGTTAGGTTAGGTTAGGTTAGGTTAAAGGCCCCTCTAGGCAAAATAATGAGAAAGAATCATCACTCACGGAGACCATTTCATAATATATATCAACGCATATGTGATCTGTTTATGCATCATCTATTTTGGGAGGTTTATATCATGGCAGAAATTTGGCCCGTTGCTGGTACACGGTAAAGCCACAAATTTGGCCCGTCGCTGCTACCGGGTTGAGGCGGATGAAGCGATTAGAGAGGAAAGGGCAACAATGACAAGATCACTTACGCATTAAATGATTCCACAGGTTGAGAATTCTTAAGGCGGATAGAGCGACTAGAGAGGAAAGAGAAACAATAACAACAACTACCCCAGGCTCTGTACAGCATCACCTCAACTGAGCCCGAAGACCGATATCATTAGTTCTCGATATTCCT
>NC_066571.1:4783282-4785782 GCF_024679095.1 Eriocheir sinensis
ATACTTGTATCTCGAATAGTAAGTCCTCTAAAAAGGTAAACAATAGCACACTCAAGTCACCCAAGGAATCAATCAGTCGCCAACAAATTATTCACGTATATGTCTGTATCCTTGGTCACAGGTGTATTATAAGGTGTCTACAGGTCCAGGTGAGGAGGTGGTTAATTAATAAAACAAAGTAAATAAATAAAGGTGATGAAAGATAAACAGTCAGCCACTAATTAATTAATGACCAAACACACCCACCCATCCACCCACACACACACACACACACACACACACATTTAAGCCTCCCCCATGCACACAGTAACCCCCCCCCGGTCACACACATATACCAGATAATCCCCTGGCCAACCGTCCGTGCCCTAAAAACCCGTAAAACCAAAAATCCAAAACAAACACGGTGTCACCCGATAAAGCCCCGAATATACACGAGAAAAACACACCGAAAACACACACCCGAAGCAAACAAACAAGCGCATTTCAAACACAAAACAATAAAAGAGAATGTATGTAGTGACCCAACCCCGACACAACATCCAGAATGCCAGGGTCGAAAAAAAGGGGAAAAAACAGAGGGGAGAGTTAAAAAATGAGGGAAATGTAAATAAAGGAAAATAACTAAAAAGAGAGTTAGGTGAAAGTGGCAAAAAATGAGAAGAGAAAAAGAACAAGGGAAAAAGATGAATGTGAATAAAAAAAATTAGGTAAAAGTTGAAAATTAGTAATGAAAGAAAAAAAAAGGAGGAAAAGAAAAAATGAAAAGTATAAATAAGAAATTAAATGAAAAGTATAGTAAAATAAAGAGCAAGAAGATGAAAAAAAGGAAGAAAAATATCAACGAGAAAGTAGGCGGTGGCTGAGTGGTTAGCGTGCGGGCCCTGCTTTCACCGCGTGCTGGACGACGCGGGTTCGAGTCCCCACGCTATCACCTGGGATTTTTAAGTCACCGCCGAGTGGCCTGAGACTACCCACATGCTGTACTGAAGACCAGCCATCAAACCGGACTCTAGAAGAAACCGTCCAATTGAATTAAGAATGAGTTCCGTGGGGCAGCATGAGCCAAGAATAAACGGAACCACTATAAAAATCGCCTGCGCCTTGACGGGCTTGGGACGACCACCAGGCCCCTGAAGATAGCCTACCGGCGCTAAAGGGGAACACGTGAAAAAAATAAAAAAACATGAATAGTAGAGCTGAATAGAGGGGAAGAAGAGAAAAAGAAGGAAAATGAAAAGAGGAAAGGAAAAAAGGTAATGTGTAAAAAGAGAAAAATCAATAGCAGAAAAAAAGATAAAGAAAAGTTAAAATGGAGGGAAACAAAAATAAGAATTAAATAAAAAGGGATTCAACTAGAAAGTAAAAATGGGCACTCATAATAATAATGGAAATAAAAGGGAAAAGGAAAGGCGAAAAAATAGTAAAATAAACCGGATGGGTGAAAATAAAACTCTCTCTCTCTCTCTCTCTCTCTCTCTCTCCAATGAACTCGAAGCAAATAAGTAGAATTCTTTTTTAGGGAGAGAAGGGAGGGAAGGAGGGAGGGAAATAAAAGAGAGAGAGAGAGAGAGAGAGAGAGAGAGAGAGAGAGAGAGAGAGAGAGAGAGAGAGAGAGAGAGAGAGAGAGAGAGAGAGAGAGAGAGAGAGAGAGAGAGAGAGAGAGAGAGAGAGAGAGAGAGAGAGAGGGTGAGGGAGAAATGGAGAGGAAAGTGTGGAGAGGGAGAGAGGGAGAGAAAGTGCAAAGTTAAAAAGATATACAGGGAGGAAGGAAAGAGGGAAAGAAGGAGAGGGAGAAAAATATAAACAAAAAATGAAAGAACAAAAGTAAGGAAGAAAGAGGAGAGAGAAAAAGTCAAGTGGAATGTAGGGGATAAATGGGAGAGAAAGAGGGAGGGAGGGAGGGAGTGCCAGAGGGATGGAGGGAAAAATATAGCTTAGAAAAATGTGTGAAAAATGGATGTGATAAAAAAAAGAAGGGGAAGAAGGAAAGGCCGGAGGGAAGATACAATGAAAGGGAAAGGAAGAAAGTAAAAGTAAAATAGGAATAAACGCATATACAAAGGAGTAAATAATAAGGCAGGAACAAAGGAAATGGGAAGCAGAATAATGGGATAAAGAAGACGAGGGTAAAGATGAAGATAAAACAAACAAACGCTACTTTACCCTCATCTCCTTTTCTATCCTCCTCCTTCTTCTTTTCTTTTTCCACCAAAACTTTGCACTTGAACCTTGGCAAATATTGAGGTGGAGAAAGTGGCGATCGAGTTTGTTCACATTTTCCCTTCCGTATCCTTTCACAGAGCCGGAGGGACGAAGAGGAGGGGGAAGGAAGGAAGGCAAAATAGAACGGGGGTAGGAGCGGTGTTGATAGTGGTGGTGTCCGAGGCTAGACATCAACAAAGAAGGACTTGCTCAATCTATCACCTCTAATCCGTTTTTTTATCAGTCTTGAAGGGCGCACGACAAAGAGGGGGACGTGTGGCGGAGCGGGGCGGCTGAC
>NC_066571.1:4790782-4813282 GCF_024679095.1 Eriocheir sinensis
CCAGAAATCGAGCTAATAGGATTTATTTCAAGGAGCGTAAGCAACAGCAGAGGAAGTCTTCCTCAAACTATATTTAGCATTAGTTAGACCTCATCTTGACTATGCGGTTCAGTTCTAGTCACCCTACTATAGAATGGATATCAAAATGTTAGAATCGGTGCAGAGGAGGATGACTAAGATGATTCAGGGGTTGAGAAAGCCCAGCATGGAAAAGACTCAAACAGTTAAACTTGCATTCTCTAGATGCGTGGAGACATGATCGAGGTTTATAAATGGATGAAGGGCTTAATAAGGGAGACATTCATAAGGTTTAGTAACAGGTTTAAACTGGATAAATTCAGATTCAACAGGGGACATAGGCAAAATTGGTTTACTAATAGGGTGGTGGATGATGTGGTGAGTGCCAATACAATTGTCACATTCAAAAATAGACTAGATAAATTCATGGACAGCGATATTAGGTGGGGTTAGATTTCTTATGTTCTTATGTTCTTATAAAAGAGGCTCATTTTCCCTTGAATTATAACGCACATTTTTTTCTTTACCATCTTTTTTCCCTCACACGTTACCATCCATTATCTTCCTCTTCCCCGTGACTTCATTTGTATTACTTCAATCTTAGTGTCATTATTTACTTTCATCCTAATTTGTTTTGTTTTTAGCTCATCCACATTTTTAGTTTTCATATAGTCCGTCTTGTTTTTCGTTTCTCTTTTATCCATTTTCTTCTATTTTCATCCATAATCTTCCTCTCTCTTTGCTTCCTTTGGTGTTATTTCGTCCTTGGGAGCGGATTTGTATTTTCTCGGTCTTATATTTTCTTTTCCTTTCGTATAAACGTCATTACTCATTTTCCTTCTGTTTCGTATATTCTTTGCTTCTTTCTTTCATCTCTCTCTCTCTCTCTCTCTCTCTCTCTCTCTCTCTCTCTCTCTCTCTCTCTCTCTCTCTCTCTCTCTCTCTCTTCTTTATCCTCTTCACTTGTCCTTTATTTCCTTTTCGTTCTTTTCTTTCCTTCTTTGTTTCTCTCTTCCTTTCTCTCTCTCTCTCTCTCTCTCTCTCTCTCTCTCACCTCTTCCTCCTCCTTGATTCCATTTGTATTATTTCATTCGTCTGATGCACTTTGTCGTCCCAAGCCTTCCACTTCCTTTCTTCTTTTTATTTGATTTGTGTTTCATGATTCTGTTATCTTGCACGCACTACTGTTCGTCTTAGCATTCACACTGTCCTTTCCCGGCTCCTATTGCCTTCTTCGCTTTTAATATATCGCTCATAATGCTGTTTTTCTTTATAATATGACGGGTGTGAGGGGGTGGGAGGAGGGGGGAGCGGGGGGAGGGTGTTTTGTAAGTGTGTGTGTGTGTGTGTGTGTGTGTGTGTGTGTGTGTGTGTGTGTGTGTGTGTGTGTGTGTGTGTGTGTGTGTGTGCTTTCTTTCTTTGCTTGTGTTTGTGTGTGTGTTTGTGTGATTTAGCAATGTTGTTTTTAAGTTCGTCACCCTCATAAACAAACCGCCAAAGTCATTATTTTTTACTTTACAGGAAATCAGAAAAGAACTGTCATTATCTCATTTGGCTTAAGATTTAGGCAGAAATGAAAAGGCCAATTCCAGAACACTCAAACCCTGAATGACAGAGGCAACTATACAAAAATGGGCATCACATGTTGAAAAACTGGTGTAGACAAAAACCTGGAAATCGCTGAAAAATGACAGGCGATTATTTTATGATGGAGACGATATATTCTATTGTGTTATTCTTCCTTTATTATTGCTTTCTAGTTGTCGCGCCTCAATCTCGCAAACATTTCCTTTTTTTTTATTTGGGTCCCATAGCAGAGATAAGTTTTCCCGAGGACTCATGACGGTAAGCCCCTACTCGATTGTGGAGCGCGCGAATTTTTGTTTATAGTGAATACCCTGATATATATTACGTGATACATGACTCTGTTTGGCTGGTGCTACTTTTTTACTCTCTCTCTCTCTCTCTCTCTCTCTCTCTCTCTCTCCCATGCTCTTTATTTCCCTTTCGTTCTTTTCTTTCCTTCTGTGTTTCTCCCTTCCTATTTTCGGCCACTCGGCGATGGTTTGAAATTACTAGCTGAATGCGGCAGGAATCGAACTCAAGTCTCTAGAATAACCTCCTAGTCAACAATTTTCCTTCATCTGTATTTCCTTCTGCCTACGACATGAACTCTTTCAAGAGGAGGATATCAAGACACCTCTCCTCCCGAAATTGACCTCTCTTTCGGCCACCTCTTTGGATTCTTTTTTGTAGGAGCAGCGAGTAGCGGGCTTTTTTTTTTTTTATAGAATTGTTTCCTTTTTTGTGTGCCCTTGTGCTGTCTCCTTTGTTGTAAAAAAAAAGCATCATGACCATTCGACCACCGCCTCCCCTACTGATACAAACACAAAAAATAGCTCTTTTATATGTAACCAGTCCCAGTGACGTTGCTCCTTAATGAATCCCTATTAACTGACCTTTGTTGGCTAGTGGAAGGAAAGTGTACATCTAAGTGACGATTTCAGGTTTTTAAATTTCCTAATAACTAATACTTGTTGCCTATTGAAAGGAAAATACAAACACCTGTGATATTTCTGCTCTGCGACTCACAACGAACTAACCTTTGCTGCCTCGCCAAAGGAAACTATAAATGTAATACAAAGTTCAATTTCATGTCATGGGGAAAAATTCGCGATATTTCCCTCAAAAGATCGTATTTTTTCCCAATTATTCTTTCTCCCTTCACGTAGCACAATTTTCGCATTTTTCCGCGATCCCGTGTCTGCATATTTCTGTGATTTGTGTTATTCCTCGTTTTTCTCGCGTTCTTTGCTCTCTCCTGCATTTGTGTTTTTCTTTTTCTTTCTTTGTTTTCATGAGCGTGCAATTTTGGATGTTTTTTCCTCTTTCTTCTAGTTTTTCCAACGTTAACATTCACCATTTCTCTTTCTTTCTTTCTTTCTCTCTCTTTCTCATTCTAACATTTTTACCATTATATTTATTTTTCCACTGTATACATTCACGATCTCTCTCTCTCTCTCTCTCTCTCTCTCTCTCTCTCTCTCTCTCTCTCTCTCTCTCTCTCTCTCTCTCTCTCTCTCTCTCTCTCTAACACATTATCTTATTTTTCCTTCCTCTCCTTTATTCTGTTTTGTATTTCCTTCCATCTTTGTTGTCGCACTAATGGAGGCAAAATTTTTATACTTTTCTCCCATAATCTTTTTTTTTGTGTAATTTCGGTTTCAGTATCATTTTCCTTCATACCCTTTCTCCTCTCTCTCTCTCTCTCTCTCTCTCTCTCTCTCTCTCTCTCTCTCTCTCTCTCTCTCTCTCTCTCTCTCTATTTTACCGTTTCCTACCTCCCTCTCCTCCTTTATCGTGTTTAATATTTATACTTTATTTCTTGTCTGCAATATTAACCCGACCAAAATATTTTTTCTCGTCTCATATTTTTTTCACACACTTTTTTCTCTTCCCTTGAATTTCCACAACACTGAGGTGATTTTCAGGTAAGCGACGGTGTGTGTGTGTGTGTGTGTGTGTGTGTGTGTGTGTGTGTGTGTGAAAAAATACAAAAACATTCACGATTAAGATGATAAGACAAAAAAAATCAACACACAAACACACAAAAACAAACAAAAACACAAACAAACACACACACACAGACACACAGACAGACAGACGGAGAGACACGCCATCTAACCCCTTCTCGCTTTTTTCGTATTCGGGCATAAAGTGTCAAATAATTTCCCCTTTTTTCCCCTCCCTTCCACATTTCGCGTGGGGAGGGAGACGCGGCGCCGGCGGAAATTAAGGGGAAAATATCTATTACGTGGGAGAGGGAGAGAAGAGAGAGTGAGAGGAAAGAGGGATAGAGAAAGAGAGGAGGGTATGTTGGAAGCAGGAGAGAGAGAGAGAGAGAGAGAGAGAGAGAGAGAGAGAGAGAGAGAGAGAGAGAGAGAGAATCTTGAAGGAGATGGAATATGTTGGAAAACTTTGATATGAGTGAGATGGAGAGAGAGAGAGAGAGAGAGAGAGAGAGAGTTAGTGAGTGAGTGAGTGAGTGAATGAAAGAGAAAGAAAGGAAGAAATGAAGCATGGAATAAAAAAATAAATAGAACAAAAACGAGAGAATTGAGAAAAAAAGGAAAAAAAACGAAAGTGAGGAACAAGGGAAACAAAGAACGGAAGACAGAAGGAGAAGGAGGAAGAGGAAGAGGAAGAAGAAAAAAAGAGAGGAGAGAAAAATACTGAAAGGCTGGAGGAATTGGAGGAAAGAAAGGAGGTAAATGGGAGGAAGAAATGGGGTGATGAGGCTAAAGGAAGCGCGGAATGAGGGAGGGAGGGAGGAAGGGAGAGAAGGAGGAAGGGAGGGAAGGGAGGGAAAGGAGGAAGGAAAGAAGTGAGGAAAGAAATTTTACCGAGTTTAAAAATGCAACATATTCCCGAAAAATATATATCTATGTGTCCAGGAATGTATATATGTATGCATGTGCGCCTTCTTATACATACACATGAACGTTTCCTGGCTCTGTGTACGTCTGATCGCCCGTGAACGTGAGCTGAAAATATTGAAAATCATATTATGTGTTGAATTTGTGTGTGTGTGTGTGTGTGTGTGTGTGTGTGTGTGTGTGTGTGTGTGTGTGTGTTGTGTGTGTGTGTGTGTGTTTAGATTACCCAAGAGGAGATTAATTTTACTTAGTTCAATCTAGCTGTTCAATTATCTATCTATCTATCTATCTAAATATCTATCTACCTATATAACTACCTATCCATCTATTTATCTACCGACGTATTTATCTATTTGTCTCCTGCCAACATCTGACATTTCTATCTATACTTATCTTTATTCATTCTCTCTTCATTCATTCATTCATTCATCCACTTAACCAAATTCACCTTCAAGCATTCCAGTTAATAATCCCTTCACAACATTACTAAATCCACATCCACTCCTTGCATGAAGTCACATTTCTCATCCACAAACACGGAGCATTTATCATCCACCTCATCCATTATTCAATCCACCAATGCATCCAACACACATCCACTTATTCCCTTAAAACACACACACACAACCGTTTTTTTCATCTCACCCACCCATACGCCCACCCATTCATCCATCCCTTCATCCATCTATCTACCTTAAGCATCCAATCCATCTCGCCTCCCATCCATCACTTATCCCAGGGGCAGGCAGCTTCGATCCCTTCTCGGTGTCTCTCGGAATCCATTCATCTCGCTTCGGAGTCTAAGTTTGGTCAGTAATTAATGAGAGGGTTTTGTGGTGATGTGGTGATGATGATGGCTGGTGATGGATGATTGGGGCGGCGAAAAATGAGGGTGATCAAGGCGAGGGAAGAAGAAGAAAGGTGAGGAGGAGGAGGAGGAGGAGGAGGAGGAGGGAGAGATGATGGAATGGCTGCAAGGTGAGAGAAGGTTAAGAAAAAGTAAGGCAATGCATTTGGGAAGGTGAGGAAGAAAGGGGAGGAGGAGGAGGAGGAGGAGGAGGAGAGATGAAAGGAGGAGAGGACGTGAGGGAAGAAAGAAGGTAAGACAGTGATATGTTAAGAAAAAAAGAGGGAAGATAAGGTAAAGAAGAAAGGGAGAAGGAAAAGAAGAAAGGGAGTCAGGTAAGGAAGAAAGGAGAGAAGGAAGGAAGGGGATAAGGATGGGAGGGAAGGAAGGAGGAAGGTGAGAGATTAAGAAAAAAATTAAGTAATGCATTGGAAAAGGTAAAAAAAGAAGGGTGAGGAAAAGGAAGGAGAGAGAGAAGGGAGGAAAGGAAGCGATTAAATCTATTCTTCAGGGAGGGAAGGAGGAAGGTGAGAAATTAAGAAAAAAAACTAAGTAATAAATTGGAAAAGGTAAAATGGAAGAGTGAGGAAAAGGAGGGAGAGAGAGAAGGGAGGAAAGGAAGCGATTAAATCTATTCTTCAGGGAGGGAAGGAGGAAGGTGAGAAATTAAGAAAAAAAAACTAAGTAATAAATTGGAAAAGGTAAAATGGAAGAGTGAGGAAAAGGAAGGAGAGAAGGGAAGAAAGGAAGCGATTAAATGTATTCTTCAGGCATTTTAGTGACCTATTGTGCAGCTTGAAGAATCTCTTGTGTTTATATGGAAACTTTCAATTCACTCCTATCGCAAAAAGGCAGTGGACAATATTATTAAGCAAGTTGATCTTTTACGCACCAACTCAACTTCTCCAGGATGATTGTTCCAGTGGCGGACAATTGGACTCGATAAAAAATAAGTGTCTCTCTGTCTCTCTGTTTGGGTATCTGTTTGTCTGTCTGTTTGTCTGTATCACATCGCCCCGGTTGAAGCAGTAGACTAAGAGTAAGTTTGGATCTCAAAGAAATTGGAGATACACGTTATTGAATTCTTCCCGGTACTTTAAGACCCGTATCAAATCCCGTCTTAGTCGTCTTCTTTGCAGGGAACAGAGGCGGAGTCGAGGGAAAAAGGAGAAATGGAGCGATGGAGGGAAGAAGAGAAGGAAGGAAGAAAGGAGATGGGGTAGGGAGGGAGAAACAGGAGCGGAGGAAGGGAGAGAAGAAGGGAGAAACAGAAGGAAGGAAGGAGATGGGGTAGGGAGGGAGAAACAGGAGAGGAGGAAGGGAGAGAAGAAGGAAGAAACAGAAGGAAGGAAGGAGATGGGGTAGGGAGGGAGAAACAGGAGAGGAGGAAGGGAGAGAAGAAGGAAGAAACAGAAGGAAGGAAGGAGGTGGGGTAGGGAAGGAGAAACAGGAGAGGAGGAAGATAGAGAAGAAGGAAGAAACAGAAGGAAGGAAGGAGATGGGGTAGGCAGGAAGCAACATGAGAGAAGGAAATGAAGGGAAGAGAAAGGAAACTAAAACGTAAAAAAGAGAGCAAGGGGGGGGAGGGATAAAGTGGAAAGAATGAGAAAGAGCAAGGGGAGAGGGAGGGAGGAAGGGAAACGATGAAGGGTGAGGAGGGAGGGAGGGAGGGCAGGGAGGGAAAATGGAGACCAGAGGGAAAAAATAACATATCCTACAATTAATATACCAACCGGAAAAAGGGGAAAGAGGTATGTGAGGGGAGACTCCATTATGCAGGGAGACTTTTGTGTCCTCCTGTGTTTTTCCTTTTTCCTTTTTCCTTCCTTTCCTTCCTGTCTGTCTCTCTGTCTGTCTGTCTGTCTGTGTCCGTTTCTCTATCTGTTATCTATCAATTTGTATGTATTTCTTCTTTTCCTAATTTAATCTCCATATATTTTTCCCTTAATCCTCTACTATTTCCCCTCTTCCTTCCCCTCTGTATCTTACCTCCCTTCTCTACCCCTCCTCTTTCGTCCACCTCCCTCCTGTTTACTTTCCCCTCCGCATTCTCCTCTCTCCTCCACCGCCTCTCCCCTTTCCCTTCTCTTTCCCTTCCCCTTCTCCCCTTCACACTTTCTACTTTTTCTCTTCTCTCTTGTTCCCCTTTCTCTTCTGATTTCCTTCCCTTTCCTTCTTCCTTTCCCCTTCTCTTCTGTTCCCTTTTCCGCTTTCCTTTTCCCCTTCCCATATCCTTTCTCGTCTCATCCCCTTCTCCTCTTCTCCCCTTCCTGTTTCCTTGATTTTTCACTTTTCCTTCCCTTTTCCTTTCTCCCTTCCTTTCTTTTTCCTTCCCCTTCCTTTACCTTACCTCTCATCTTCCCTTCCCTACCCAAATCTCCCTTCTCCTACACATTTTCCATTTTCCTCTTTCCTCCTCTTTCCACTTTTCCATCTCCTGTCCCTTATTCTTTCCCTTCCCTTCCCCTCCCTCAACCTCGATCTGCCTCATCATCTTTCTTTATCAAGCCTTCCCTCACCTTCCCTTTCCCATTTTTCTCTTTTCTTTCCCCTTCCTTTCCAATGCATTCTCTCCAATTCCCTCTTCCAATTTTCTTTCTCTTATTCCTTCTCTTTTCCTTACCTTCCCCTCCGCAGCCTTCATTTTCTTACCCATTTTCTATTTCGCTTCTCCTCCCCTTCCCCCTTTTCCATTTCCTTTCCCTTCCTCTTTCCCTCCCTTTCCCCTCCCTCTCCCTCGGTCTGCCTCATCACAGCCGTTTCCATTAACATAGAAATGAGGCTCCGAGGACACTGCTTCTGGTCCTCTCTGAACTGGCTTATTTTGCACACACACACACACACACACACACACACACACACACACACACACAAGCACATTTATCTAACTTCGCCTCTCCTTTTCCTTCTTTTCCGTTTTGTTCTTTCCTTTTCTCTTTCTGTACTTTTTATTTTTTTATGATTTATTATTTTTTTCTTTGTTTCTCCTCTTCGCTTCGCGTCCTGCTTTACAGCCGACGTGAGTTTCGACAGGGGATGCTTGCAGCCTATGTCGATCTCAAGAAGGCGTTTGATTCAGTGCATCGCGAGGCACTCTGGGATCTATTGCGACTCCGAGGGATTCCTGCAAGGACTATTGGTTTGCTGACTGGCCTGTATTCTGGGACAGAGAGTGCTGTGAAATGTTGGGGGATTTGTCCAGTTTCTTTCCCGTGAATGCGGGAGCGAGGCAGGGCTGTGTCTTTGCCTCATCGCTTTTCAACACTTGTATGGACTGGGTACTAGGAAGAGTTGTGGACCAGAGTCATTGTGTAGCATCCATTGGCAATACCAGGGTCACCGACCTTGTTTTTGCTAAAGATGCAGTAATCCTGGCGGAGTCGCTGGAGGTTTTGGTGATGGCTCCCTGGACACTGCACGAGGAGGCGAAGCCCTTAGGACTTCAAGTCTCCTGGGCCAAGACCAAGGTACAGGTGTTAGGGGGCTTGCTGGACGACACAGTACAGTCTGTTCAGGCGTGTGGCGAGGACGTTGAGATCTTGGAAAATTTCACATACCATGGTAGCGTAGTTCATAACAACGATGAGTCTCGCCAGGAAGTCTTACGGCGGATTGACTTGGCCCACAGCTTTATGTACACGCTCAGAACGAGTATACGGCGTTGTCGATACCTGTGCAGGACAAAAATCGGGATTTTCAGGTCACTTGTGCTTCCTGTCTTACTTTATGGCTGTGAGACATGGACACTAAATGGGGACTTGGAGAGCCGGATTGATACCTTTGGTAATAAGTGTCTACGCAGAATCATGGAATATCGCTGGAATGACTTTGTGTTAAACAAGCGACTAATCCGCGAGTCTGATTCGACATATATTACCTGCAGAGTCCGTCAACGCCAACTCGATCCGGCTATACGGGCACGTGGCACGTTACCCTGGAGCTGATCTTGCTTATCGGGTTGTCTCTGTGAGAGATAATCCTGAGTAGAGAGGGCCAAGGGGACGCCCACGGAGTTCTTGAATTGCCAAGTCGATAGATCCTGCCAAGAGGTACTCAGGACGGGAAGGGGGTCTGCATGGAGACTCACCCGGACGGACCCCCGGACTTGGCGTCGTAGGGTGGGTGAGGAGACGCGTCCCCCGCCGTATGCCCCCATTGATTGTACTATTGATTTTTCCTCTTCTGTTTCTTTTCCTCTCCTTATTCTTATTCATCTTTACCTCTCCCTTCTTTCTTTGCTCTAATCTTACCTAACTTTACCTCCCCTTATCTTTCCTTTCCGTTTCCGTTCTTCCTTTACCCTTTCCTTTCCTTTCCTCTCCTTTCCTTCCGCTCTTTACTCTCGCTTTATTTTTTCCGGCTCTCTTCCTTCCCTTAATCTTGTCTAATTTTTCATTCCCGTTCCGTTCTTTCGTCTCCTTCTTTCGCCTGCCTTGCCCTCACCTTATCTCACCCATTTACCTGCACTAACTGCCCGCCTCGCTCCGGTAATTAGTCGTTAACACATGTGGAAGTTACCTGTGTCCCAATTAGTCGTGTCAAGGTACAGTTTTAAGGTGCGAAGGCGTCTGGGTGTTAGCTATACTGTCTTATCTCTATGGCTTGATTCTTATTCCCCTAGTAGTGTTTTTTTTTTTTCTTTATGAGAGAGAGAGAGAGAGAGAGAGAGAGAGAGAGAGAGAGAGAGAGAGAGAGAGAGAGAGAGAGAGAGAGAGCAGAAGTACCCCTATATAGGGAAACGCGGCATGCTATCACCGAAGAATTTTAAATAATAAGTTCTAAATTGAATTCGTAGAGTTGTAAATAGTAAATTTTAAGTATATAGGTAACGTGCAAAACTCTAAGGTGACTGCATTCCATATTACACTACGTCTGGCCATCCCCGCCGTTGATTCTCTCTAATAGTTGTTACAAGGGGCCGGGTCTCTCTAAAACGGTAATTGTTCTCATTATATCTAAAATTTTACCACTAAAATAAAGAGATGAAAAGAAAAGGAAAGAAAAAACTAAAAGAAAAAAGAAAATGCTGAGAAAAATATTCAACTTTTAATGACACGCATTGTTATTTTTTGGCGCAGGGGATATCTGCATACACACACACATACATACATACATACATATACATACCTATCCCTACCTGCCTGCTTGCCTAACCACCTATCTACCTATGTACTATCTACTGCCTATCTATCCACTTACCCATCAAACCACCCACCTTTCTAAACACACACACACACACACACACACACACACGCACACGCACATAGACAGACAGACACGCCAGAAGCAGCGGCCTTACACGTGACAGAATACCTTTAAGAACAGAGCCAAAGGTGGAAAGTCATTTGGATTTTAATTTGAGATTGCAGGTTCAATCCGCACTTTAATCTGTCATTCTTTCATTCCCGTCCCTATTTCATTCCGAGACGGCATTCAAGACGTCAAATCACCTTCCTTCTATTACAATTCCACGGATCCCATTCCCTCGTCTGTCTACCTGTCTGTCTGTCTTTCTCCTGTCTTTTTATTTCTCTGTCTTTCCCTCTGTCTGTCTCTGTCGTTCTTCTTTCCACGTCAAATCGCCTTTCTTCTCTCAGAATTCCACGGTCCCATTTCCTTGTCAATGTCTGTCTGTCTATCTGTCTCCTGTCTTTTTATTTCTGTCAATCTACGTCTGTCGTTCTCTGTCGTTTTTTCTTTCCACATTAAAAAAACTTCTTTCTCTTAGATTTCCACAAACACATTCCATCGCCTGTCTGTCTGTCTGTCTGTCTGTCTGTCTGTCTCTCTCTCTCTCTCTCTCTCTCTCTCTCTCTCTCTCTCTCTCTCTCTCTCTCTCTCTCTCTCTCTCTCAACTTTCTTCTCTCCTTCCACCCAATATATAATTTCACGTCAGCATTCGATATATCAAAATTATTTAATCACTTTCTCTTTCGTTCCCTTAATCCCTGTCTGTCTCTCACTCTCAGAATTCCTTTGTCTATTCCTTTTTCTATATTTATCTTTCATTCTCTATCTCTGTATTTTGACTCTCTCTCCCTCATTCTCAATCTTTCTTTGTCTACTATTCATTTGTCTCCGTATTTATCTCTCATCCTCTGTCTCTCCTTATCTGAATCTTTCTTTGCTCCATTCCAGTACATCTTTTATTGTTTTTGTTTTTCTCTCCTGTCTTTTTGTCGCTGTCTTATCTTCCTATCTGTCTATTTTGTCTCATTTCCGTCTCAAACTCTAAACATCAAGTTATTTCACTCTGATGGTCTCGGTCTCTATCTGTCAATGTATCTGTCTTTGTTTCTCTTTCGCTTCTTCTCATTTCCTTTTATTATTTCACGACATCAAACGGCCTTCTCTCGTCTTTCCAGTCACTTTCTCATTCTCGCCTCGTTCTCTCAATCCTTCTCTCTTTATCTCTTTCCCCAGTATTTGTCTTCCACTTCCTCTCATTTCAGTTGCGATTTCTAGACATCAAACCCACTTCTTTCCTCTTGATTTCCCTCCATTTTGTCCACTTTCTCTTTCTCCTCTTTTCTTTTACCTGCCTTTTCTCATTTTTTATTTACGCTCTTGTTCCTCTCCGTCTGTTGCTCTTCCTTCTATGTTTTTTTCTTATTCTCTTTCCTTCTCTTTTCTCCCTCTTTTTAGTATTCTTTCCTCGGTTTTCCCTTCTCTCTCCTTGTCCCTCTTTGTCTATTACCTATTCTCGCCTTTTTCTTTTTCTCTCCGTTTTCTTCTTAGTACTCCTTTCACGATTTTTTGTTCCCATTCTTATTGTCACTCTCTGTTTATTACTTTTTTTTCCTTCTTATATCTTTCTTTTTTTCCTTACTTTTTCTGATTCTTCGTCTTGCTTCCACGATACTCTCTATTCTCTCTCTCTCTCTCTCTCTCTCTCTCTCTCTCTCTCTCTCTCTCTCTCTCTCTCTCTCTCTCTCTCTCTCTCTCTCTCTCTCTCTCTCTCTCTCTCTCTCTCCTCTATCGCCTTTTCTCATCTCTTAATCTTCCTCCTTTTCTCTCCTCCTTTATTCCTTTTTCTCCTTGGTCTGGCTTTCCGTGATTTGATATTCTTTCTCTCCTTGTCTTTGTCTGTCTGTCACCCTTTCCCTTCTTTTATCTTCCTCTCTTCTCTCCTTCTTTTCCTTTTCTTTGTTCACCCTTATTGTCTCTTTCTATCTTTCTTCCTTTCCTCTGTCTTTTCAGTTCCTCTATTCTCCATCTATTTCTTCTTGATATTCCTTCCATGATTTTCTCTTTCCTCTCTCCGTCTATCGTTCTTTATCAGCTCTCTTCCCTCTCTATTCTCTTCTTTTTTCTCCTCCTTCTTGGTCTTGCTTCACGATTTCCTCTTCTATCTCTCTCATAGTCCCAATGTCTGTCACCCTTTCTCCGTCTTTTATCTTCCTCTCTCTTTTCTCCTTTTTTCTCTCTCTTTGGTTTTCCTTCCACCTTTGCCTCTGTTTTTCACTCGTTTTCCATATCTTTTCTTCCTCTCTTCTACAGCTATTTCTCCTTCTTGGTATTACTTTCACGCTCTCTCTTTCCTCTCTCCCTCTGTCTCTTGCCCTTTATCTGCTCTCACCTTTAATCTTCTCTATACACGGCACACAAGAATCGTAAAGTACTCGGGTGCGTGGATTCAGCGTATTTCTATGCAAGTCTATTTTCTCTTTTCTCTTGAATCTTTACTTTAGGCACAAGGTAGAAAAGAATAGGTGTTTTTATAGTAGATTCTGACTTCTCTCTCTCTCTCTCTCTCTCTCTCTCTCTCTCTCTCTCTCTCTCTCTCTCTCTCTCTCTCTCTCTCTCTTTTCTGTAATATGACAAAGAAAAAGTTTCGAGTGTTGTTTCTTGTGTTTATCATCTTAATCTTTTTCTTTACTTTATCTTTCCTCTCTCTTTTTTTATCTTTTCTTATATATGGCAGAGAAAAGGACTCGCATATGTTTTTTTTTTCTCTGATGTTGGTCTTTTACTTCCTTATCTCTTTTCTCTCCTTATCTTTCCTAGAGACAAGAGGTAAGAAAGAATATGTGGATTTTTTTTATATTTCTCTATTCTGCTGTTTTTATATACCTCTGCTTTATTAGACCTTGCGTACACACACACACACACACACACACACACACACACACACACACACACACATTATACGAAAACACGAATAACTAGAGCATTCAGAAAAAGAAGCAAGAAAAAAAAGCCATCGGTATAAAAAATTTGAATGTCACATAACCAGAAACGATAATTAGACGTGCGCGTGACCCCGATAACGTGACTCTCGCCGGCACACCTGTCTCCTGGTAACCCCGACAGAACGACCACTTATTCTGATAGCAAGAAGAGATGAAAAGGATCGGCAGAAAAGAGAGAAAGTTAAAGGAAAAAACTGAAATGTAAATAGAAGGGACGACTTGTATATATTGAGAGTACAGGTAAGCAGGACGATAGATAGACAGGTAGACAGGTAGACAGAGAAACAGACTGACAGGTAGATAGAGAGATAGACCTATTTAACATGGATTTAGAGATTAATAGATATAAGTGCACAAGCGAAGAGAAGGTTGGAAGAAAGAAAGGTAAAAACACAGATAGAAAAATAGATATAAAGAGGTAAATATAGATAGATAGATACATACATACATAAATTCATACATACATACATAGATTGAGAGATAGGCATAGTTTGCACATTTAGATTAATAGATATATGCAGATTAATCAACAGGTAGGAAGATAAAAGGTATAAAATATAAATACGAAGACAGATAAGATAGATACAGATAGATAGAGAGATATAGATATAAATATATACATGATTCAGATAAATTGAGAGGGAAAGACAAAGAGAAAGAGAAAGAGATAGACAAACAGAGGTAGACAGAGACAGACACATAGTACACATAGCAATATAGACACATACAACCTCATGAATGTAGATAGCACAGATAATACATAAGAATAGATATACATACATACACATTCACACACACACATAAGCAAATAAATAAAATAAAAATAAACACATAGATAAAAGAAGATAGATGCAGGGTTATAATATTTAAGCTGCATTAGTTATTACGTTAATCCGATTTAAGCTTTTGTTTCGCTCATTCCTATAATTGCAGGCCATTCTCTTTAATTTATGTCGCTCTTATTAATGGTGAACTGTGGTATTTTTAGCTCCTTTGTTCTGCTCTTCTTCAAATTATTATAATGAAACGGTATCCACGTGTTTTATCTATCATTGTTGTTGTTATTATTATTATTATTATTATTATTATTATTATTATTATTATTATTATTATTATTATAGTTAAAGCATTCCAGTTCTCCTCTTTCATCCTCTTTTAACTCTATTATTCGTATCTCCCCTTCATCTTCTTCACCTTCTTCTTTTTCAACTTTTTCATATTGCAATTCCTCCTTCTCCTTCCTTTGTACCTTTTTACTTTACTATTGCTTCTCCTTTTCCTTGTGTTTCATCTTTTCACACCTCTCTTCGTCCTTCTCCTTCTTTTTCGCCTTCTTTTATGTTATTATTCCTCCTTCTTCTCCTTTTCCTTCTGGCTCAATTTCAACTTTCTTTCTCCTTTGCTCTCTCTTTCTTCTTTAAATATTCCACCACTCCTCCCTCCTTCTCCTCCTCCTCCTCCTCCTTCAGCAGAGAGAAACACCACCCACACACACGCACACAAATTCCAACACACACGTACATCCTTTGCCTTTTTTTTCTTCCTCCTCCTCCTTCTCCTCCTCCTCCTCCTCCTTATCCCTAAACGCACTGGGCCATTCCCACACGGCAGCAACATTCTCTTTAAGCCTCTTGGCCCCATAACGCTCTCTCATCCGACCCGACCTGAAAAAAGGGTGAGGAGGAGGAGGAGGAGGAGAAGGAGAAGGAGGAGGAGGAGGAGGAGGAGGAGAGAGTAGAGAGATAGAGATAGGATGAGAAGGAGTACGTGAAAACAAAAGAAGAAGGAAAGAGAAGAAGACTGACGATGATAAGGTGAAGAGAAAGAGGAGAAGAAAGAAAACAAGAGAAGAAAAAGAAGAAAAAGAAAGACAAAAAGATGAAAGGAAGTTAGAAGATAAAGAAAAGTAAGAAGAGGAGGAAGAAGAAGAAGAAGAAGAAGAAGAAGAAGAAGAAGAAGAAGAAGAAGAAGAAGAAAATGAAGAAAACGAAGAAGAAGAAAATAAAGACGAAGACGAAGATGATGAATAGAAAATAAGATAAAAAAATAAAAAAATAATAAAAATCAATCATTCTACGTTCCTCAGCCATTAGACTGTATCGCACCTGTGTTGAAGAGAAGTCAAGGTAAGGTAAGGTAAAGTGAGTGAGGTGGTGTGAGGTGAGGAGAGTCATATATCACGGGAGCCACTATAAATAAAATTCGCCTGCTCCATTAACGGGCTGGGATCGACTAAAAGACCTCTTAAAACAGTCTACCGGCGTTACAGGCATTACCTAAAAAAAGTGAGGTGAGGTGACGTGAGGTGAGGTAAGATAAGGTAATGTAGGGCAAGGCAGGTAAGGTAAGGTAAGGTAAGGTAAGGTAAGGTAAGGTAAGATAAGGTGAGGTAAAGTAAGGTAAGGTAAAGTGAGGTAAGGTAAAGTAAGGTAAGGTAAAGTAAGGTAAGGTAAAGTGAGGTAAGGTAAAGTGAGGTAAGGTGAGGTAAGGTAAAGTAAGGTGAGGTAAAGTAAGGTAATGTAAGGTAAGGTAAGGTAAGGTAAGGTAAGGGAAGGGAAGGGAGGGTAAGGTAAGGTAAGGTAAGGTAAGGTAAGGTAAGGTAAGGTAAGGTAAGGTAAGGTAAAGTAAGGTAAGGTAAGGGAGGGTAAGGTAAAGTAAGTTAAAGTTAGGCAAGGGAAGGTAAGGTATGATGAGGTAAGGCAGCTAAGTTTGCCCTAAGAGTTCTCTCTCTCTCTCTCTCTCTCTCTCTCTCTCATCACGTGCAAACCCAGCAGGAAAAGTTTTTCTTCCTAAATCTTTCTGGGACGGTCGAAAGGTCTGTCTTGTTTGATTTTCATTATGTCCGTCTCTCTCTCTCTCTCTCTCTCTCTCTCTCTCTCTCTCTCTCTCTCTCCTGTGTGTGTGAGAGAGAGAGAGAGAGAGAGAGAGAGAGAGAGAGAGAGAGAGAGAGAGAGAGAGAGAGAGAGAGAGAGAGAGAGAGAGAGAGAGAGAGAGAGAGAGAGAGAGAGAGAGAGAGAGCAAAATAGAAAACATACAACTACGACCCAGGTATTACGACATATTTTTTCTTCCATATCTCTATAAGCAATATAATATGTATGAAAAAAAAAAAATTCCTAAGCCTTCCATTTAAAGCTTTCAGATGTGGGCTTTTTACCCCTCTACCCCTTACCTCCTAGTTCCCTTCCCTTTTTTTCTTAATAATTTCAAGTCTCAAAGGAAGGAAAAGTAGAAAAATTATAAGAGTATCAGGAAATCGTTGAAATATTTGAAGGAGAAACGCTATGAGGAAGAGGACATAAATGGGAGATGGAAATTCGAGGAGGAAAAGAAACTGGAAAAAAAGGGGATAATGGGAGGAATAGTAAAGAAAAGACGTGTTAGGAAGGAAATTATAAAAGCTAAACAACAAGAAGAATAAAAACGAAGGAGATACAAAGATGAATGACGAGGAGAAAAATATGAGGGACGGTAAGCAAAACAAAGAAGGAACAGAAGAAAATGAAAAAAATAGGAAGATAAAAAAAAGAATAAAGAAACTGGGTAAAAAAATGAAAACAAAATAGAAAAAAGGAAAGCAAACTACAAACAGCAAAAAAAGGAAAATAGGGAATACGAGTGAAAAAGAAAATATAGGAGGAAAATAACTAGAGAAATACAGAGAAGGAAAGACACAGAGAGAAATAGGAAATCAAAGAAAGAAGAAACAGAAGAAAAGGAAAAAAAAAAATAGGAAAATACAAAAAAATAAACTGGGGCAAAAAAATGAAGACAAAAAAAGGAAAGCAAACTAGAAACAGCAAAACAGGAAAATAAGGAAAATGAGTAAAAAAGAAATGAGGAAAATAATTAGAAAAGACAGAAAAGGGAAGGAAACAGGAATTAAATGATAAGGGGAGAAAATATGAGGAAAAAAAAATATACAACAAAAGATCACAAAACGGAAACTAATGAAAAAAATGAATAAAAAATTTGAAATGACGAAGGAAGAGGAAGAAAACAGGAAAATAAATCATAGGGAAAAGAGGAAGAAAACAGGAAAATAAATCATACGGAAAAGAGGAAGGAAAAATAAATGTGAAGTAGCTGAGGAAAGTGTGAAAAATATAAATGAATGAGATGTAAATGATAAGAGAAATGAGAGAGAGAAAAAAAAGAAAGCGAGAGAGAGAGGAAATTAGAGGAAGTGTTTCACCGTGATGGGAAATAAAGTCAGCAGTTTCTTTCTTTACAAAAATGATCCGGAGGCGAGTTTGCTTTTTTTTCTCTCTCATTTTCTTTCCTTCTTTCTTTCACTTCGTTTTCTTACACCGAAAGTTGACTCAAGTTTACCGTAAAAAATGAATGAAAAAAGAGAGGTGCGTTTGAAGGAAAGAAAAGGAGGAGGAGGAGGAGGAGGAGGAGGAGGAGGCTGCAGGAAGGAGACACTCAGGACCTCAAAAATGAGATAACAAACAAGGCTGATGATGACGATAATGCTGATGATGAAAGAAAAAATAAGAAAAAAAAACTCATTAAAAAGAAGAAAAAAATAGGAAGGTAAAGAGAAAGTCTTGCTGAGCGAAGAGGATGGAACAAACGATGGAGGAGGAGGAGGAGGAGGAGGAGCATGAAGAGGAAGAGGAGACGGAGGAAAGAACGAACGAGAGGAACAAAAACAGGAATAACGAGAACGAGAACAAAAAAAAATAATAACATAAATAACAAGAACAAAAGCTAGGAACAAGAAGAAGAAGAACTAGAACAAGAAGAACAAGGGGAAGACAAAATGAAAGCTGAAAGGATAAAGAGGATGAGAACGAAGAGGAACACAAAGAAAGAGGAAGAAGGAATTATTAGCAAGAGGAAGAATACTTGGAGGCAGAAGTCAGGAGTAAGGAGGACGAGGAAGAGGAAGACGATGATGAGGATGAGGATGAGGAGGCGTAAGGAGCAGTGTTGGTAGCATTACACAACCACCATAACCACCACCACCACCATCACAACCCATACCTATGCGAGGGAGAAAGGGAATGTAAAAGCGAAGTGGAGTGTATGTGTAATTGTGTGTGTATAAGTGTGTGTCTGTGTGCGTGTGTGTGAGTGTGTGTGTGTGTATTTTTAAGAACATAAGGAGCGGTATTACAAGACACGTTCGTTTCTCACATTATCTATTTCTAAAGGTCAAAGAGAGGGTCAGTTGGGTTCTAATGAGTGTTTCTACAGGTTCGCGGTACAGAGGAAGGGTCACACTATCAACAGGGTCATAGAACTGCTCCTGGAAATGCCCACAACTCATACGAAAGCCCCGTCAAATTAGTGTTCTTGGGCGATAAAATGTCTTATAATTCGACCCAAGGAGTCTGTTGTAAGAAGTTAGTCGGTCCACACAGAGTTGTTTTTGTAACCCTAACACCACCCGTCCACCCTGTTCATGCATTTATATATCTTTTTCTTGAAGGTATCTATCGTTTTTGGCACACAGGACAGCTTTTGTATGCCTAACATTTCCTGTTCTCCGTATCCATTAATCTATCTTTCATTTTCTTGAAGGTATCTGTCGTACTGGCCCTCGCCACACGACTGATAAGCATTTCCCACTCATCTGCAATTCAATTCATAAACCAATTCTTGCTCTTTTCTTGACTGAATGTGAATTTATGGAAGTTGAATTCATTGCTAAGATTCCTACCGTACTCTCTTCGTACCAGAAACACATTACGTCATCCTTTAGTAAGTTCTCCTCGCACTCTTCGTCTCTGCGGGGAGTGCAAATTTAGACGTTTAAGCCGAATCTTGATGGGGAAGTTTCTCTACCATGAATAATTTTCAGTTTTCCTCTATACAGATTCTAGAATGTTGATGTCCAATCTAGGGTAAAAGGATCTGAATTATACTCAGTTATCGAGATGACGTCAAACGGATGCAAAATGAACCTTGAGGATGATTTCAGCTCTACTATTTCTGATGCTTCTTGAAATGATACCTATTTTTCTTCTCTCTACGAGTTTGCTTGAATAACTTTTTACATCAGAGGAAACAGTCAACGATAAACAAAAGAACGTTATAAAAGACCGCAAAACTACTGCACCATAAAAGGAAAAGTAACAAGAGAACTCAGTTTCTACGCTCTGAACGATATCAGAGCTCACTAAGACGCCTAAATCTTCCTCACAATAAGACCAGCTGGGGGGGGTATTGCTTTAGGAGAGTAAGTGTGTAGTGGGTTTTCCTCTCCTCCACCCACGCTACATTTCTTCACAGGGGAAGCGGTGGCCGAGTGGTCAGCGTGCGGGCGTGGTGACCCCGTGGAGCTAGGTTCGAGTCCCAACGAAAAACGTTAATTATTTAAAACATCGGCGAGTGGCGGAAGATTACCCACATGCTGCCCAAATCTTCAATCAACCCGAACTTCAGCACCTTCGGTCAAGAGGAGCACCGGGGGGCAGCATGGGCCAAGCAAGAGTCACACATCACGGCAGCCACTATAAATAAAATACGCCTGCGCCACTAACGGGCTGGGGTCGTCGAAGAGGACCCTCAAGACAGCCTACCGGCGCTAACGACAGCACCTTAAATAATAATTACCACTTCATCGACCAGTCCTTAGCCTGTTTCCTGTATACATTTGTTAACACATGATCGGAGAAGCAATGTGCAATGGGTTGTTTTGTCCTACTCTCAGATCGCTACACTTCCAAATGGTTGCCACTTCATCAACCAGTCATACACTTGTTCTCTCTGTTCAAGGTATGCAAATATCAACATGATCGAAGAAGTAATGTGCAGTGGGTTGATTCTTCCTACACTCAGAACGCTACAATTCCTAATGGTTCCTACTTCACCCAGCAATTATTAACTTGTTCTCCGGATTCCAGGAAGGTTCTCAACACAAGCTCGAAGAAGTAACCAGTGATGGCAACATTACCAAATCAAGCAGGTGAGGTGAATACAGGTGCACCCAATCACGTTAATACTCACCTGAGATTATCACCTCTTCGTCTTAATACTCTTATTATTCAGTTTTAATTCACTTCTTCCCCTATTTCTCTGTCTCTGTTTCTCTGGTTTTTCTTCCTTTTATCTGCTCATTCATTCTATATTTCTCCCTCTTTCTCTCTTCCCCTTTCATATTTTTGTTTTGTTTTTTACATTTTTCGTTTAATTTTTGCATGCTCTGAGAGTGCTTTATGGTGCATTATATCGCTCTCTTTCATTCTTCTTTCATATCTTTTCCTACTTTCTTTTCTCTCTATACGGGTAGTTGTCTGTCTGTCTGTGAATCCCCTGTGTGGGTAAATGTGGGTATTAACTGCCTTCCAGTCTATCTGTCTGTTTATCTGTATGCGTCAAAGTATTCGTCTGTGTGTGTTTAAATGTTTGTCTACCTTTTTGTCTCTTGTCCTTTCTGTATGTCTCTCTGACTATTTGTGTTTGTCTCTCTGGCTCTCGGTGTTCTACTCTCTCTCTCTCTCTCTCTCTCTCTCTCTCTCTCTCTCTCTCTCTCTCTCTCTCTCTCATGAATGCATTTCCACTTCCGGAAATGGATCTCGACTCTAATTGATGCTACTGACGCCCAGGAAAATATATAAACCGTGTGTGTGTATGTGTTTGTGTGTGTGTATGTGTGTCGTTCACTCCTTTATTCTTTCTCTCTCTCTCTCTCTCTCTCTCTCTCTCTCTCACACACACACACACACACACACCCTTTGACTTTCACTAATTCATGTTCATTGAGAGGTAATTACAATGCATTGAGAGAGAGAGAGAGAGAGAGAGAGAGAGAGAGAGAGAGAGAGAGAGAGAGAGAGAGAGAGAGAGAGAGAGAGAGAGAGAGAGAGAGAGAGAGAGAGAGAGAGAGAGAGAGAGAGAGAGAGAGAGAGAGAGAGAGATAGAGAGAGATGGACTGGTGGATAGGGGAAGGGGTGTTAATGGGACTGGTGGAGAGGGGAAGGGTTGGTAATGGGACTGGTGGATAGGGGAAGGAATTGTAATGGGACTGGTGGATAGGGGAATGGTTGGTAATGGGAGTGGAGGATAAGGGAAGGGTTGGAAATGGGACTGGTGGAAAGGGGAAGGAATGGTAATGGGACTGGTGGATAGGGGAAGGGTTGGTAATGGGACTGGTGGATAGGGGAAGGGTTGGAAATGGGACTGGTGGAAAGTGGAAGGGTTGGTAATGGGACTGGTGGATAGGGGAAGGATTGGTAATGGGACTAGTGGATAGGGGAAAGAATGGTAATGGGACTGGTGGATAGGGGAAGGGTTGGTAATGGGACTGGTGGATAGGGGAAGGGTTGGTAATGGGACAGGTGGAGAGGGGAAGGGATGGTAATGGGACTGGTGGATAGGGGAAGGGATGGTGATGGGACTGGTGGATAGGGGAAGGGTTGGTGATGGGACTGGTGGATAGGGGAATATATCTTTACATGTGTGTGTGTGTGTGTGTGTGTGTGTGTGTGTGTGTGTGTGTGTGTGTGTGTGTGTGTGTGTGTGTGTAGGTGTATGCCTTTTAGGGACGAGAATAAGATAAAGCATGGGAGAAGGAGTAGGAGGAATAGAAGGAGGAGGAGAAGAAGGAGGATGAGGAGGACTAGGAGGAGGAGGAGGAAGATGAGGAAGATGAGAAGGAGGAAAAGGAGGGTAAGGAGGTGGATGAGGAGGCAGAACAGAGGAAGATTTTGAGACGTAAGAAATGAGGAGGAGGAGGAGGAGGAGGAGGAGGAGGAGAAGGAGGAGCAGAAGGAGGAGGAGGAGGAGGGAATAGCGTGTGTTTGCAATAAAGTGAAGAAAATACAGAAACATAAAAGAGAAAAGTTTAATATAAGCGAAATATTTTGAAGAGTCTGTGTGTGTGTGTGTGTGTGTGTGTGTGTGTAGGAAAATGAAGAGAAATTTAAGTTAGGATGGAGAGACACACACACACACACACACACACACAGTACACACAGAGAAACAAAACACACAGAGCAAGACTCACACACACACACACACACACACACACACACACACACACACACACACACAC
>NC_066571.1:4818282-4828282 GCF_024679095.1 Eriocheir sinensis
TACATTATATCATGAACAGGCAATTAGGTGAAAGGGGGCGGAGCTTAGCCAGTATGGGGGAGCGGCTTCTCGGTGCAAATTGGCCAAGTTAGTTTGAACAGACTAATATAGTAAGTCAAAGAATCAGTTGTTTAGATTTTCAGATAGTCAGTCAATCAACTAGTCAATCAATCAGTCAGTCAGTGAGTCAGTCAATTCAATAAGTCAGTCAATCAGTTAGTTAGTCAATTAGCTTGTTGGTGAATTATTTATTTATTCATCTAGTTAGTTAGCCAGTTAGTTAGTCACTCAGTTGCTCATTTCAACAGTTAGTCAGTCAGTCAGTCAGTCAACCAATAGGTTATTCAGGCAGTAATTCTCCTTCCATTTCTCTCTCTCTCTCTCTCTCTCTCTCTCTCTCTCTCTCTCTCTCTCTCTCTCTCTCTCTCTCTCTCTCTCTCTCGTGTCACGTCTACATTTCCGATTGCATTTCATCTGTCCGCGAGAGGACGCGCGCGTGCATGAATGTGTGTGTGTGTGCGCGTGTGTGTGTGTGTGTGTGTGTGTGTGTGTGTGTGTGTGTGTGTGTGCAAGAGGCCACGTAAAGTCAAAGGTCACACACACACACACACACACACACACACACACACACACAATGACACATGCGGACCAACAAGAGACAACAATAATAAAACAAAAGCAAAACAAAGGCTCGGAAATCTATGCATACTGATAAGTGCAAAACAACAACCACAGTGCAGACGGAGGGAGGGCGAGCGTCAGAGCGGACGGGCGCGCGAGCGAGGGAGTGAGCGAGAGAGAATTACCTATATAATATTGATGGGAATCGTAAGGGAGGAGGAGGAGGAGGAGGAGGAGGAGGAAACATGGAAATATGGAAAGACAGGAAGCAACAACCCTATTGGCTCATTACGAGGGTTCCTGCTCTAGAGCCGTGATCTGCCTGACAGGCAGTTGGTGCCTGCAAAGCAGATAAAAGCATTTCGGTGCCTATGTTCAGTTTGCTCCTGTTGCACGAAGTAACGGTCGTGCGAGTTTTGAATGAGTTGATTGTTTCTGCACTTAACACTTCAACAGGGAGATTGTTCCAATGGCGTATGACTCGGGTAGAGGAGAAACTCCTACCAATGTCTGTATTACATCGCTTCGCTTGAATGGGTAGACCGTTGTTTCTAGAACTTGTGTTGGTTTGTTGCTCAAAGAGCTTGGAGTGGTCGACGCTACTGAAGCTCTTTACATACTTGAAGATCTGAATCACATCCCCTCGTAGGCGTCTCTTTTCCAGCGTGAAAAGGTTGAGTCGCCTGAGTCGTTCTTCACACAGCAAGGGTGGAATCATCTTCGTAGCGGTCGATGAATTCTCTCTGATAATTCAATGTCTTTTCTGTAATCAGGGGACCACAACTGTACCACATACTCGAGGTGAGGTCTTACCGCTGAGTCATGAGGATAAAATTACTTCAAGCCATGCGCCTCACGCTCGAGCATAGTGTGGTCTTATTATATACTTTTTTACAGTGCCTTGCGTGTTTCAGGCCACTGCTGATGGTGACTCCACGATCCGATTCCTTCTGTACGACCTGCAGAGGCTTCCCACACATGTTGTATGTATGATATGGAAGAGAAGAGAAGGTGCAGGATGAGGAATGGAAGATGATGACGATGAGGAGAAGGAGGAGGAGTAAAAGGAAGAAAAGAAGGAAGAGAAAGAGAGAGGGAAAAAGAGTGAACATTCAAGTCAAACTATGAAGGAAGAAAACAGTGAACATAATAACATAGGGAGACTGCAAGAGGCCAAATGGCCTACACAGGGCAGCTCCAGAATCCCTTCCACTATCACCTGTCATCCTCGTCCATGTAGCTATCAAGTCTACTCTTAAAACGAGCTATCGTCCCTGCACTCACTATGTGATTGCTGAGTCTATTCCATTCCCCCACCACCCTATTACAAACCAATGCCTGCCTATTTCCCTCCTAAATCTATACTTTTCTAATTTAAATCCATTACTGCGTGTTCTATCCTGCTGGCTAATTCTCAGTACTTTAATTATATCGCCTTTGTTGTAACCCTTGACCCATTTGAATACTTCTATCAGATCTCCCCGCACTCTTCGTCTTTCTACTGAATGTAAGTTGAGATGTTTCAGCCTATCTTGATATGGGAGGTTCCTCAGCCCCTGAATCATCTTGGTCATCCTCCTCTGAACTGATTCTAGCAAGTTGATGTTCATTCTGTAGTGTGGGCACCAAAACTGGACAGCATAATCTAAGTGTGGCCTAACTAACGCTAAATAGACTCTGAGGATGACCTCTGCACTTTTGTTGGTTACCGTCCTGTTAATAAAGCCTAATAACCTGTTAGCCCTATTCCTCGCACTAATACATTGCTTCCTTAGTTTTAGGTCAGAGCTCACTAATACTCCCGAATCCCTTTCACACTCTGCTCTGCCTATCACTGTGGAGTCTAAACTATACCCGTGTAATGGGTTGCGTGTTCCTACACTTAGTACGATACACTTGGTGATGTTAAAATTCATCTGCCATTTCTCTGACCAAGCTGACAGTTTGTTGAGACCCTCCTGCAGTGCTCTAGCATCCTCCCCTGTCCTAATAGTGTGTCCTATTTTGGTGTCATTCGCAAATTTACCTATGTCACTAGTTATCCCAGTGTCTATGTCATTGATGTAGATAATGAATAAAAGTGGGCCTAAAACTGAGCCTTGAGGAACCCCACTGGTAACATTACCCCATTCGGATTTTTTACCGTCAATGGTAACCCTCTGTTTCCTGTCGCTAATCCACGCCCTAATCCAATCATAAACCTTCCCTCCTATTCCATGAGCCCTGACTTTATTTAACAGTCTCTGGTGAGGTACTTTATCGAAGGCCTTACTAAAATCAAGATAAACTACATCGTAACTCTCGTCATTGTCAGCTGTGAAAGAAGGGAAGAAGAAGGAGAAAAGGGGAAGAGGGAGGAAAGGCAAAATAGTAAGGGAAGAGAGAAGAAGGGAAGGTAAAAGAGTTAAAGGTAAAAGTCTGCAGTTTTAAGAAGAGGAAAAAGAGAAGGGGGAAGAGGAGGGCAAGGGAATGGAGGAGCAAAAAAGATAGAAGAGGCGAAAAAAAAGGGGGAGCGGTGAAAAGGCAGATTTGGTATTTGTAAAAGTGAGGAAGGGAAGAATCGATGAGAAAAGGGAGAAAATGATACGTGAGAAAAAGGAAAAAGAAAAGGAAGGGAGTGAAGTGTCAAAGTAGAAGAGGAGTGATTGGGCAATAGAGGGAGAGGGGAAGTAGATGAAAGGGAGGAGTAGGAGTAGGAGGAGTAGGAGGAGGAGGAGGAGGAGGAGGAGGAGATGTTGACAGCGGAAGGGTGTGAAACATGAAGGAACGAGAAGTGATAGGGGGGATAAGAGGCAAGGGGTCGAAAGAGAGGGAAGGAGGGAAGGGGAAGGGGAGGGGAGTGGGGTGTAATCTTCCCCTCAGCTTACGACTCCGAGGGGATCACGAGGCTGAATATTAAAAAGAAGGGAGGGGAAGGGAGGGGAAGGGAAGGGAGGGGAGAAGAGGAAGGGAACGAAGATAGGGAGGGGAGGAGAGAGGAAGGAAGGAAGGAAGGAAGGGGAATACATAGGAATACATAGGAATAACAGACACAAGAAGACCTGTCGGTCTATGGCGAGGGTGTCTGTTTACTACTGCTACTACTAGTGATCTACGTGTGGTAGGAGAGGACAGAATAGATGAAGGCTCCTCCCCACCCACCTCTCCCTCCGGCAACGTGCCGGCAGGAAATAGTTAGATGAGAACACCATGTACCTTTAAGGAAGAAAGGGACATGGAAATTTTACAGTAAAGAGAGAAATAAGAGGAAATTACTATCCTTAAGTTACGCTACTGGTGACCTAGGCTGTGGGGGAAATTATTACGTCGTCAGGTTGGCGCCGTGCTGCAGTGTGCCTGAAACATATGAAAAGGGTCAGTAAAATCTTATATCCCTGAAGTACTTATCTAATGAAGACTTGAAGCTATTGATACTCTGGGAGCTAACTACGGACGGTGGGAGTCTATTCCAGTGATCGACGACTCTGTTATCGAAATAACTTCTGTGCACCAATGTGTTACATCTGGTTCCCTTTAACTTCATACCGTTGCTGCGTGTTATTGTGTTGGGGTCTCTCTGAAAGAGACTTTTTGGGTTAATGTTTTCGAATCTATTAAGGATTTTGAACATTTCGATTAAGTCCCCTCTTATCCTTCGCTTTTTTAAGGAAAACATATCTAAACGCTTTAAACGCTCGTCATACGGCAAGCTATGGAGTGCTGGAATTTATTTGGTCGCTCGTCTCTGTATCTTTTTTAACAAAACTTGATCTTTGATATAATTCGGTGACCAGAACTGGACGGCGTATTACAGATGTGGTCTTACAAATGCTGAATATATTCTTTTCATAAGTTCGGGTGATTTATAATCAAAGTTTCTTGATATTAATCCTAACATCATATTGGCTTTTTTACTCGCCGCTGTACATTGATCGCTCATTTTAAGAGTGTTACTGATAATGACACCAAGATCTTTTTCTTGTTTTACTTTGCTGAGTTCATGTCCTTGAAGCTGATATTTAAAGTTAGAGTTCTTTTCACCTATGTGCATTACTTTACATTTATCTACGTTGAAACACATTTGTCACTTGTCGCTCCAGTCGGCAAGTCTTATTAAATCTGAGGAGATGAGAAGGGAAGGAAGGGGAGGGGAAGATAGATGAGGGAAAGGGATGGGAGGTAGACGAAGGAGGAAATGAAGAAGGGTGAGGAAGGAAAGGGAAAGTAGAAGAAAAAGGGAAAGACGGAAAGGAGGGAAGAGGGGAAGGGAGAGAAGGGAAGGGGAGGGGAGGGAAAAAGAGGTAAGTGGGAAGAAAAGGGGAAGAAAAGAAGAGGGAAAGGAGGGAAGAGGAGGGAAGGGGAGGGGCAAGGAGAGTCTGAAAGGTAGATGATAGGAGGGAAAGGGAAGGAAGAAAGGAAAGAGGAGAGGTGAGGGGACATCTCTCTCTCTCTCTCTCTCTCTCTCTCTCTCTCTCCGCGTGAATTTATCTCGCCCGGGGACTCTTAAAGAAGAAAAAAATAAAAAGGAAAAATATAAATGCAAAAGGCACTTGCGTCCAGTTTACGAGCCTCAAAAACTCCCGAAAATATTCATATGAAGCGTTGGCAATAAAAACATAATATATGAAAAGAAAAGAAAACTTGACTAATAAATGTTTAAAATGAGGTTGCTGGTTAGTCATTTGTTTCTCTTTTTTTACCCCTTGCCTTTTATTGTTTCCTTCCTTCTTTTTTTTCTGAACTTACTTTCTTTTTTTCTTTCTTTGTCTCCTCTCTTCTTTTTTCATTTCTTTTTCTCTCCCTTTCTTTCTTTCTTTATCTCCTTTCTTCTTTTGTCCTTTCTTTTTTTCTCCCTTTCTCCCCTTCTTTGTCTCTTTCTTTCTTTCTTTCTTTTTCTTTGTCTCCTTTCTTCTTTTTTCCTTTCTCTTTCTTTCTTTCTTCCTTTTTTTCTTTTTCACCTTGTTCCATTTTTCCTTTCGATCTTTCTCCCTCTCTTTTTTCTTTTATTTCCATCACTCTTCTTTATTTTGTTTTTTTTTATATTTGTATTTTACTCTTCCTTTATTTTCTTAGTATTTGTATTTTTCTGTATGTTTGTGAGTTGTGAATAAAAGGGAACACAGGAAATGAAAAAAATATCCATTCGTTTTTCTATTCTTTTTCTATCTCTTCCTTTTTTATTTATTTTATTTATTTTTTCTGTTCTTTTCCTATTCCTATTTTTCTATTCTATGATCTTTGTTCTCTCTGCTCTAACTACTGTTTATCTATATTTCACTGCCTTATTTCCTGCTCATATATTTTCCTTTCTAATCTAATTTCTGTTTATATGTCTTTTCACTGTATTTTCTTACTAAATCAGCTTCCTCGAGGTTGGGCGTCCTGTATCGTCTCCTCCAGTTTTTCTCCCCCGCCCAAAGGATGTTTATATACAGGGGCCTTATCCTCCCTCATATGGAGTATGCATCTCACGTGTGGGGGGGCTCCACACACATAGCCCTTTTGGACATGGTATAGTAAGGCTTTTCGTCTCGTCAGCTCCCCTCCTCTTACTGACAGTCTTCTATCTCTTAAATTCCGCCGCAGTGTTGCTTCTCTTTCTATCTTTTAGCGATATTTTCATGCTGACTGGTCTTCTGAACTTGCTAACTGCATGTTTCCCCCCCTCCAGCGGCCCCGTTGCACTCGACTTGCACTCGACTTTCTACTCTTGCTCACCCCTATACTGTCCAAATCCCTTATGCAAGAGTTAACCAGCATCTTCATTCTTTTATCCCTTCCGCTGGTAAACTCTGGAACAGCCTTCCTTTGTCTGTATTTCCTCCTGCCTACGACTTGACCTCTTTCAAGAGAGGAGTGTCAAGGCACCTCTTCTCCCGAAATTGACCTCTCCTTTGGCCTCTTATTCTGGTTACTGTTATTGGAGCAGCGCCTGGCTTTTTTTTTTTTTGTTGCTCTGTGTTTCATTGCTCGAGCTGTCTCCCTTGCTGTAATTTTTTTCCCTTCGTTTTTATATTTCGTCTCTGCCCTCATTCCTGCTTATCTATATCTATCTGTCACGATTCTTGTTTACAAAATGAAAAACTAAACAATATAAACAAAGAATGAAAGATAACGTTTTTCCGTGAATGGATTTGTTGTTGGTTCTATTGTTTTCCTTATGAATTCATCTATTTTTTTATGATTCCTGTTTACCTAGATTTGCCGTTTTCTATACTTTCTATACTTCCTGTTTATTGTTTATTTTGATTTTCCTGTTTAGCTTGTCTATTCCTATACTTCCTGTTTATTTGCGTTTCACTTCCTTAATTCCTGTTAATCTATATTTATCTGCCCTTATTCCTGTCTGTCCGTCTTTCCTCTTTATGCTGTTTTTCCTTATTTCCCTTTGATTTCATGTTTATCTATAATATTTTTTGGTTTAATTCTTGTTTACTTTATATTCTTCATACCTGTCCTAGTTTTAGCTTCTTTATATATCTTTCACCTGTCATTATTTTTGTTTACCTGTGCTATTACCTGTCCTAGTTTTTGTTTATCTATACTAAATCACCTTTCCTTATTCTTGTTTACATATATATTTTTTACCTGTCCTAGTTTTGGGTCATCTATATTTTTCACCTGTTATTATCTTTGTTTACCTGTACTATTACCTGGTCTAGTTTTTGTTTATCTATACTAAATCACCTTTCCTTATTACTGTTTACCTTTAGATTTTTTACCTGTTCTAGTTTTTGTCTACATTTTTCTCACCCCTCCTCCTTCTTTTTTACCTCTATATTTACCTCTATATTTTTAACCTGTCATAATTTTTGTTTACCTGTACTATTACCTGTCCTAGTTTTTGTTTATCTATATTTTATCACTTTTCCTTATTCCTGTTTACCTATATATTTTTTACCTGTCCTAGTTTTGTTTTCTCTATATATTTTCACGTTATTATTTTTAGTTACTTGTACTATTACCTGGTCTAGTTTTTGTTTATCTATACTAAATCACCTTTCCTTATTCTTGTTTACATATATATTTTTTTACCTGTCCTAGTTTTGGGTCATCTATATTTTTCACCTGTTATTATCTTTGTTTACCTGTACTATTACCTGGTCTAGTTTTTGTTTACCTATACTAAATCACCTTTCCTTATTCCTGTTTACCTTTAATTTTTTACCTGTTCTAGTTTTGTCTACATTTTTCTCACCCCTCCTTCTTCTTGTTTACCTATATATTTACCTCTATATTTTTAACCTGTCATAATTTTTGTTTACCTGTACTATTACCTGTCCTAGTTTTACCTGTCCTCGTTTTACTTTCGCTATATATTTTCACATGACATTATTCTTGTTTATCTGTAGTATTATCTGGTCTAGTTTTTGCTTATTTATACTTTATCACCTTTCCTTATTCCTGTACCTATATATTTTTTACCTGTTCTAGTTTTGGGTCATCTATATTTTTCTCACCCGTCCTTATTCTTGTTTCCCTGTAGTTTTACCTGGCCCAGTTTTTTGCTTTATCAACATTTTTTTGCTACCCGTCCTCGTTCCTGGGAGTGAGTTGTAAATTAAATTGCTGCCGAGAATAAACGAAATGAATGACTCGGTTGTTAAAGCCAGCGTTGCAATCTTTTCAATGAAGTTATTTTTTTCGTGTGTGTGTGTGTGTGTGTGTGTGTGTGTGTGTGTGTGTGTGTGTGTGTGTGTGTGTGTGTGTTGCTTTACGGACTATATTAATTTTACCTGAGAGAGAGAGAGAGAGAGAGAGAGAGAGAGAGAGAGAGAGAGAGAGAGAATCTATATATTTTAGATGTGAGAGAGGAATGAAGGGAAACTAAACAAAAGAAGACATAATGCAAGACAGATGAAAATAAGAAAAATAAAGTAAGAAAACAAAAGAAAAACAAAGAAAAATAGAAAAGGGAATAATAAAGGGATTTAAGAAACAAAAGATAAAGAGTGAATAGATGAATAAATAAATAACATTGCCTTTGCACGTCAATAAAAAATAAAAAAAACATGTAAAAGAAGTAAATAAATATTGTAATAGGACTTTGGAGTCAAACTTTGTACCGTATTTTTTAGTGTGTGTGTGTGTGTGTGTGTGTGTGTGTGTGTGTGTGTGTGTGTGTGTGTGTGTGTGTGTGTGTGTGTGTCAAGGGAAAGCTTTTATACACCGTCCACTCAAAACAGACAAAGAAAACAAAAGAAACACATATAATACACAATAATCTCTCTCTCTCTCTCTCTCTCTCTCTCTCTCTCTCTCTCTCTCTGTGAATTCTATCGTCAACGTAATTAAGTTAAACGGAAAATAAATCAGATTATAGAAGATTTACTTAATCCCACACCAGGAAGACTAAAACACACACACACACACACACACACACACACACACACACACACACACACACCTCAACACCGCCCAACAATTAGCTACACAGTCGTTTCTCTTCACCTGGAAAATCGTGCTGCCCAGGTAAGAACGAGGCTTAATTAAGGACACACCTGCGCCCCGCCCCTCGCGTACCTGGGCTCGACACACCTTGGCAGACACCTGAAGACAACACCTGTAGCTTCTAGTATAGCCATTACCATTACTGTTATTCGTATCTTTTTTTCTTATTGTAGATGATGTTGTTGTTGCTGTTCATATTATTTTTATTTTTGTTTTTGGTCTTGTTCTTCTTAATCTTCTTCTTCTTCTTCTTCTTCTTCTTCTTTTTCTACTTCTTATCATTATTATTATTATTTATATACGTGTTACCTGTGCGCTATGACCCCCTTTACCGCACACACACACACACACACACACACACACACACACACACACATATTGGAAACCTCTTGGACCAATCAGAAGCTGTCATTCTGAGAGAGAGAGAGAGAGAGAGAGAGAGAGAGAGAGAGAGAGAGAGAGAGAGAGAGAGAGAGAGAGAGAGAGAGAGAGAGAGAGAGAGAGAGAGAGAGAGAGAGAGAGAGAGAGAGAATCTATTTCCCATCTATATATCTCCTTTCTCATTTTCCTTGCTTGTCCACACACACACACAACCACACACACACACACACACACACACACACACACACACACACACACACACACACACACACACACACACACACACACACACACACAGAATTAACAGACCGCCGTGGCAGGATGGGATGAGCAGAATAAAAAATAAAATAAAGAAAACACCTGCCAATTAGAGAGAGAGAGAGAGAGAGAGAGAGAGAGAGAGAGAGACAAACAGAGACACAGAAATAGAAGCACAGACAGAATTTGACAGTTGGCTGAACATTAATTTCATTCCATTTAATTTGAACACACACACACACACACACACACACACACACACACACACACACACACACACACACACACACACACACACACATCAAAGACT
>NC_066571.1:4833282-4835782 GCF_024679095.1 Eriocheir sinensis
TAACATACCCTAACCAAACCCATTGTAATCTACCCTAATATGAGCTACGTTACCACTTTCATTACATAACCAATGATAATAATGACACCTGACCAAGTAAACACCGAAAAGATGAAACACTTCCTACCTACTCACCTACCTGCCTATCTACTAACCTGCTTACCTCAGTGCCTGCCTACCGACAACTGATAATAAGTAAACACTCCAAGAAGAGAAGAGGAGAACACATCCTGAGACGAGCACTAAACTTTGAGGTAGAGGGCAGAAGACCACCAGGAAACATGGAAACATGGACTAGCAGGCAGCAGAAAGCCCGTTGGCTCATTACTAGGCTGCCTGCGTTCAGTGGTTTAATCAATCCGTTTGCCATAGGAGTGGCTTACAGGGAAGGATTAAAGCACTTGTGTACCTACTCTTGGGAACGTTCAGTTCACACCCGTTGCAGCAAAGTGGCGATCAATGCGTTTCTTGAAGGAGTTGATGGTCTCTGCGCTAACCACTTCTGCAGGAAGGCTGTTCCAGTGGCGAACAACTCTGTTCGAGAAATAACTCCTGCCGATGTCGGTATTGCATCGCTTTGCTTGAATTGTTTTTCCGTTGTTTCTTGTTCTCAAGTTAGTTTGTAGCGTGAAGAGTTTGGAGTGATCAACGTTGCTGAGCTTGTTCAGGTACTTAAAGACTTGTATCATGTCTCCCCGCAGTCGTCTCTTTTCCAACGTGAAGAGGTTGAGTCGCTCGAGTCGCTCTTCATAGGGCTTCGTCCTCAGTGATGGTATCATCTTCGTGGCGCGGCGCTGTACTCTCTCAAGTAATTCAATGTCTTTCCTGTAATTAGGAGACCAGAATTGCACGGCGTATTCCAGGTGGGGCCTTACCAGCGAATTATACAAGGATAACATAACTCCCGGCGTCTTGTATTCGAAGTTCCTCGCTATGAACCCAAGCATTGTATTGGTTTTCTTACAGGCGGACTTGCAGTGTTTTGTTTGTTTCAAGTCACTGCTGATGGTGACCCCGAGGTCTCTTTCTTCTTGCACTACATGTAGTGGTTCGCCACCCATGTGGTATGTGTGGTTGCTGTTTCTGGATCCGATATGCATTACTTTACATTTCGTAGTGTTGAAGGACATCTGCCATTTTTCTGACCATCGAGAGACGTGGAGAAGGGTGGTGGAGGAAGATATGAGGAGGCTGAACAACACGGAAGAAATGGCTATGGACCGGCAACAGTGGAGGAGGCTCATATCCCGTCCAACTCCACCATAGCGAATAAATGACGATGGTGATGATGATGATGATGACTCCAAAAAACTAAACACTGCCTTCCTTCCAACCTACCTATTTACCAACCTACCTGAGCGCCTGCCTGCATACACCACACACCTGTTCACATAAATCTGTTTCCACCTGTACTAATAAATTACAGGTGAACAACAATTTCTCACGAGGGGAAATTTGGAGAGCGACATAAATTACATTGCTGTGCCTTCCTTTAATCCCGGAGGCGGAGAGAAAAGAAGAGAGAAAGAAATACAGGCGCGGGGATGTAATTTGATCTCTTTCTTTATGTTTTGGAATACAGGTGAGATGGGGGAAAATACGGAGAGAGAGAGAGAGAGAGAGAGAGAGAGAGAGAGAGAGAGAGAGAGAGAGAGAGAGAGAGAGAGAGAGAGAGGGGGGGGCCAGGCAGTGAGGCATGCAAGTGAAAAGAGTGAGGGGAGAATGTAAAATATGAGCAAACGAGAAGAAAAAGAAAGAGAGAAAGTATTAAAGGAAAGGAAGAGAGAAGTGGAGGAGAAAGTGTTAGAGACGTGATAAAAGGAAGAAGAAAAAGAAGAAGAACAACAACAACAAGAACAAGAAAAAGAACAAGAACAAGAAGGGAAAGAGAAATAATAATAAGCAGAAAAGGAAGTAGAAAAAGAAAAAGAACAAGTATACTACTACTACTACTACTACTACTACTACTACATCTACTACTACTACTACCACCAATAATA
This sequence comes from Eriocheir sinensis, assembly GCF_024679095.1. Lineage (NCBI taxonomy): Eukaryota > Metazoa > Arthropoda > Malacostraca > Decapoda > Varunidae > Eriocheir > Eriocheir sinensis. Next base: position 4,835,283 of record NC_066571.1, read on the forward strand.
ATAATAATAATAATAATAATAATAATAATAATAATGATATTGCTATTACTATTACTACTACTACTAATAATAATAATATAATAATAATAAGAAGAAGAAAACGAAAAAAGAAATAGAGGAAGGGAGGAGGAAGGAGAGAGAGGGAGGTTTACAGAAAGAGAGAAGAAAGAGTGATGATGTTTGCACGAGAGAAAGAGAAGAGAGAAAGTTAGAGAAAGAGAGGAATTCAGAGAGAGAGAAGAAAAAAAGGTGAAAGAAGGGAGCGCGGGGAAAGGCTGATGGGAGGGAGAGAATGGAATAAAATCAAAACTAAAAAAAAGAAAAAAATATGAAACTAAAGAAAATTATAAAGAAAAAAAAGATGTAAGGAAGAGATGTAACACTGAAATATGGATGGAATACGTCATAAGGAAGGTCATAAAGAAAGAAATGAAAGGAGGAACGAACGAGGAGGAAGAGAAGGAGGTGGAGGAAGAGGAGGGGGAGGAGGAGGAGGAGGA
>NC_066571.1:4845782-4848282 GCF_024679095.1 Eriocheir sinensis
GAGAGAGAGAGAGAGAGAGAGAGAGAGAGAGAGAGAGAGAGAGAGAGAGAGAGAGAGAGAGAGAGAGAGAGAGAGAGAGAGAGAGAGTGTTTTAACCCATAGAAATATATAGGAAGGAAGGCGTTTATGGACAACACACACACACACACACACACCACACACACACACACACACCACACACACACACACACACACACAAGCCAGCCTTACACAGTCCACACAGAGCTAGAGCAACATGCAAATATTAAAGCCATTACCATATAAATGAAAGGAGAGCCGAGAAATCTTTATTATATACATCCAGGAAGAGAGAGAGAGAGAGAGAGAGAGAGAGAGAGAGAGAGAGAGAGAGAGAGAGAGAGAGAGGAAAAATATACATCTTCATCCATTTTTCGTATCTCGCTCGAAGCTCGTGCGTGTGTGTGTGTGTGCGTGTGTGTGTGTGTGTCAGACCAAGACAAATCCGCAAACTGATCCTCTACTTTCAGCACACACACACACACACACACACACACACACACACACACACACACACACCAGCATTTTCTCCTTTTTCCTTTTCATCCAATTACGTTATCATCTCCTCCTCCTCCTCTTCCTTTTTCTCCTCCTCCTCCTCCTCCTCCTCCTCCTCCTCCTCGCATTTCTTCTCATTTTCCTTCTCCTTAGTCTTTGTTCTCACTGATATTTCTCCTTCCTGCTTCCATCATGCAAATATTTCTTCCTTCCTTCCTCTTCCTCCTTTTCCTCTCCTCCTTGCTCTCATATTCATCTCTCTCTCTCTCTCTCTCTCTCTCTCTCTCTCTCTCTCTCTCTCTCTCGTTATGTCATTCAGTTTCCTCTTCCGGTTCCTTCTTCCACCGATTCTTCCTCCTCCCTCCTTCCTTTCTTTGTTTTATCCCTTCCTTTGCTCTCATTTTAATCTTTCCCCTCATTAATTTCTCTCCTCCTTCTCCCTCACTTCCTCTCCCTAAGTTATTTACATGCACTCCTCTTCCTCTTCCTCTTTGCTCGTTACTCTCTCTTCATCATCCTTCCTCTCATTTTCTTCCTCTTCCGGTTTGATATGATTATGTCCTCCTCCTCTTCTTCTCCCTCCTGCTCCTCCTCCTCCTCCTCCTCCTCCTCACCCTCCTCCTCCTTTTCCTCCTCTCCCTCGCCTTCTGTCTGGTATCCTCGTTAATATTCAGTTGTTAGTCTCCCGGAGAGGTACAAAGTGTCTCTCAACCTTTGTGGCGTGTGTGTGTGTGTGTGTGTGTGTGTGTGTGTGTGTGTGTGTAGCCTTATCTTATATTATATCCTTTCTCTGGAGCTGGGTTGATATATATTATTTCTACGTTTAAAGCGAGTTTTAATTGTTCACCTGATCTTGTTAACTTCCGCTCCTCAACCGTATAATCATGTTTTTCTTTTATCAAATAGTGTAAGTTAACCTCCAGTATGCGGATGGCTATATAAGCTTCTCAGTTCCCCCCTCCTCTCTCTCTCTCTCTCTCCTTTTAAGTTGTATTAAATGTTATGTATTTAAAATCCTTTCTGAAAGACGATAAAATAAAGTCATAAATGAAACGAAATATGAACTGCGAAAATCAAGTCTCGCTGGAAACGGTCACACACACACACACACACACACACACACATACACACACACACAAAACAAGAAAACTTTATGCATAAATAGTAATAATAATAATAATAATAATAATAATAATAATAATAATAACAATAACAAACTTTCTTCACGCTCAAATCATACTTAAGACTAAAGCCCATATTCCCAAACAACTCAGGGCTTACACCCCCACATATGATAAGGCTTTCGTCGAGGCTGTGGGTAGTATTTTCATGGCAAGGCTTCTGCAGCATGAACGTGAAAAAAAAACTCCAGAACCAAACTAATCTTCTCTGAGGCCTTTAGAGATATTTGTTGTGAGCAGGGAGCAGAGAATACGGGGCAAAATAACAGCAGGATGAATATAGTATCTGGAGCAGGGAGGAGGAGGGGGGAGGGCAAGGATGAAGTGGGAAGGGTAGAGACTAGAGAGGAAGGGGAGGTGGGACAGGGAGGAGAGTGGGGGAAGGGAGGAAGGGGGGAGCAGAGAGAAAGGAGGGTGGGACAGGGAGTAGGAGGGTGGAGGGAGGAAGCGGAGGGGTAGAGGGAGGAAGGGGAGGGGGAGAGAGAGGGGTTGAGTGCTTGTTCTGACGTGAGGAAGAGAGTAGTTTGCAAATTTCTTCATTAATTTTAATCCTACTCTCTCAGCCTCCATTTCTCTCACCAGAAGGTTAATTTGTTCACCCAGAATACGTATCCGCTGAGCTGCTTTATCTCTCAACTGCTCGGTTTATTTCAGCGTGAGACTGCATTAAATTCCTTGCCTGACTCCCTCCCCCTTCCTCGGCTCCCTTCCCCACCATCACGCAGTCACAAAGTTCACTCACGCCACTCCTCTCACTCGACTGCCATACCTAACCTAACGCCTAGCTGTTTCATGTGTACTTC
>NC_066571.1:4853282-4863282 GCF_024679095.1 Eriocheir sinensis
AAGAAGTCGGAGAAAAGACGGAAGGGGAATAAGGGAGAAAAGGAAGGAAAGGAAGGCAGAAGGAAGGACGGGAGGAGGAAGGGAAGTAAGGAGGTAATGAATTAATGGATGGAGTGTAGGAAGGAAAGAAGGAAGGAAGGGAGGAGGGAAGGACGGAAGGAAGGGAAGAGGGGAAGGAAGGAAGGAAGGAAGGGAGGAGGGAAGGACGGAAGGAAGGGAAGAGGGGAAGGATGGAAGGAATGGAGGAGGGGAAGGAAGGAAGGGAAGAGGGGAAGGAAGGAAGGAGGGAAGGGAGGAGGGAAGGACGGAAGGAAGGGAAGAGGGGAAGGAAAGAAGGAAGGAAGGGAGGAGGGAAGGACGGAAGGAAGGGAAGAGGGGAAGGAAGGAAGGAATGGAGGAGGGGAAGGAGGGAAGGGAAGAGGGGAAGGAAGGAAGGAAGGAAGGGAGGAGGGAAGGACGGAGGGAAGTTAGTAAGGAAAGAAGGAAGGAAGAGAGGAAGGAATGAGGGAAGGAAGGAAAGAGGGAGGGGGGGGAGACGGATGAAGGGAAGGGTCTTGGTAATGCCTTGCAGATGGAACACGGAAGAGGGTTGTGTGTTTGTGTGTAATTAGAATGTAATTACTGAAATGCCGTAACTTATCGGGCTGCTGTAATTAGGCTACCTCTATAAATACTACCACTACTATTACTACTACCATTACCACCACCACTACTACTACTACTACTAATGATAATAATAATACACCATTGAACCAAGACTAGACTATAAACACAGAAACCGTCCCGTAGTAAAGATGGGACCAAAAACGACAACAAAAACAAAACACGGAGAACAAGAGAACGAGGAACTCACACGCACGATGACGGTGAGGAGGAGGAGGAGGAGGAGGAGGAATAGCAGGCAGAGGGTCTAATCTTGGTCTAGCGTCGCGTGGAAGCCCTCACGTAAAGTCAGGAGGCGAGAATTTGATGATTATAAGGAGTCAATAGGAGGAGGTAGGAGGTAAATGAAGGCGTGTGTGTGTGTGTGTGTGTGTGTGTGTGTGTCCTCCTTTCATCCTCTTTCTTCCTCTTCCTCTTTCTCTTCCTCTTGGTCCCTCATTTTCCTCTCCTTGTTTTTCTTCTCCTTCTCTCTATTTAATTACTCTCTCTCTCTCTCTCTCTCTCTCTCTCTCATAACCGTAGTGGAGATAACTTCTGGGCACTGTTTTTCTTTTCCTCTCCTTCCTTTTTCTTCCTATGTCTCCTTCCCTTTCTCCTCCTCTTCCTCCTGCTTTTTGTCCTCCTCTTCCTCCTCCTCCTCCTCCTCCTCCTCCTCCTCCTCCTCCTCCCTCTTATCTTCCTCATGTCTTTCCTATTAATTTCCTCCTCCTCCTTCTCCTCGTCCTCGTCCGCCTCCTCCTCCTCTTCTCCTCCTCCTCCTCCTCTTCCATCCTCTTTATTTCACCTCACATCGAAAACTAAAGCTGAGAGATGAAGGAACGGTCAAGGTTGCACGCACACACACACACACACACACACACACACACACACACACACACACACACACACACACACACACACAACACAACGACTCCCTCCCTCCCTACAGACACACACACATACATACACACGCACGCACACACACAGGTGACATGGGCAATTGGCGTGTACAGGTACGATCGTTATTAGTGAAGTGATTAAAGGTTTCAAAGGTACGCCGATAGGTGATTAGTGGTCAGCGGTGATGGGATTACAGGAGAGAGAGAGAGAGAGAGAGAGAGAGAGAGAGAGAGAGAGAGAGAGAGAGAGAGAGAGAGAGAGAGAGAGAGAGAGAGAGAGAGAGAGAGAGAGAGAGAGAGAGAGAGAGAGAGAGAGAGAGAGAGAGAGAGAGAGAGAGAGAGAGACGTAAAAAACACGATATTTCTAAAAGTTTGGCAGAATCTACATAACGAACCAAAGAAAAGAAACGAGGAAAGAATAATTAATAAGAGAAACACAAATGAAAGACTGACAGGAAGGAAAATAATAAAGAATGAAAGAAGAAATAAAGAAAGAGTGAAAGACAAACTGAATATATGAAACCCAGAAAGGCACAGCGATAAAGGGTGACACATTTTTTTCAGCTAAAGAAACAGCTCAAAGGCAACAACAAAAAAAAAGGTGTAAAAAAAAGCCAGCCAATCGCTGTTCCCACAAGGACAAAATTAATGAGCGGCCAAAAGAGACGTCAATTTCGGGAGGAGAGGTGTCTCGATACCCTCCTCTTGAAAGGATTCAAGTCAAAGGCAGAAGGAAATATAGACGAAGGCAGGCTGTTCCAGAGTTTACCAGCGTGAGGGATGAAAGAGTGAAGATGCTGGTTAACTCTTGCATAAGGGGTTTGGACAGTATAGGGATGAGCATGAGTAGAAAGTCGTGTGCAGCGTGGCCGCGGGAGGAGGGGAGGCATGCAGTTAGCAAGTTCAGAAGAGCAGTCAGCATGAAAATATCGATAGAAGATAGAAAGAGGGGCAACATGGCGGCGGACTTTAAGAGGTAGAAGACTTTCAGTAAGAGGAGGAGAGCTGATGAGACGAAGAGCCTAAAGCCACACTGACACTTGCACTACTTTGTGGCACGCATTGGCACGAAGTCGGTCGTGCCAATGCGCAAACTAGTCGTAAACTCGCGTGAAGTGTTCGGAAACTCGTCGTGACTGCATCACATGTCGGGACGAAAATTTTGAAATGTTTAAAATTTTGGCACGACAAATTTTTCGTGACGGGTTCGTTGACTATGCGCAAACTGTTCGTGAACTTGTCGCGAACAGTGCGGGACAATGCAGGAGGATGCGCACCAGTGCGTGCCAGTGCGCGCCATGCCACGACATGCACGACCTGCCACGCATTGTTCACGAACTGTTCACGAACTGTTCACGACAAGTTTGCGACATGTTTACGCATTGCGCGTCGCAGCATGGTCGTGCGTTACCCCTGACACGGTCACGTGTACTTCACGCCTTGATGGCACGAACAGTTCACGACTAGTTCACGCACTTCACGAACAGTTTGCGCTTGGCACGAGCAGTTCACGACGAGTTTGCGAGTAGTTCACGACTATTGCGCAACTATTGCGCAACAGTGTCGCTCGCGTCAATGCGGGGTATATAATAGCCACTTCTCGCCATTCCACAACTTGCCAGCAAGCAGACAACATGCCGAAGACGACACAAATAGGTGGAAGAGCAAAGCAGAGAAGGCCACAAGCCGACAGGCCAGACAATCTTGGAGCAGATCCAGAGCCAGAGACCGCGGAGAGAGATAAGTCCTCCAGTCATCCATATCAAGTGTCGATGGCATCCCTGAGACACAGCAGGATACACTTGACACCCAGAGACAGCCATCCAGTGAGGAAGAGGCTACCTGGCAGCAGAAGAAGCGGGTCCGTATCCAAGAAGGAAATCCCTGAGTACCGCTGGACAGATGAGGGGGAGAGGGGGTTGGCTGACCTCATCAAGGAATACCCCCAGCTGTATGACAAGAAGCAAAAGGAGTGGCTTAACGTGGCGACCAAGAACAGCCTGTGGAACCGAGTCGGAGAGCAGCTGAATCCCCCTGCCACTGGTCCCCAATGCAAGAAGCACTACGAGAACATGCGCACCAGGGTGGGGAAGATCTTGAAGAAGGAGAAGAAGAGTGGGGCAAGCCAGCCTGAGAGGAGTGCCCGTGACGACGAGATCATGGAGACTTGGAGTTTCTTAACACAGCACATCGTTCGGGGAAAGACAGTCCCCAGTGAGCAGTTTGCTGTCCCCGAGTCAGCCACAGTGACGAGCAGCGACGATGAGGATAATGATGTCCAGTCTACAGGGTCCCAGAGCCAGGCATTTACTACAACAGGCAAGGGCAAGGGGAAGCGGTCCAGGCCCCCAACAACAGAGACAGCCACCACAACCGCCGTCACTACCACCACATCGGGGGTCACCCACATTGACCTCAGTGAAGCTGTCAGGCAGGTGAGAATCCCAATGTCACTAGTTGTAGATTGTATTCCAGTTTGTTCCATTTCTCTTGACATGACATGTGCAATATGATGCAATCAAATGCTGTACTAACTGGTGCCAATGTCTGTATGTTTCAGATCCTCTCCAAAGCAGACTCCCAGGGCGCCAGCCACTCCTACACCGGCCACCAGAAGATCGTCCATGATTTCGTGTGCCTGCTGGAAGGGCACATGCAGGGCATCCCGGAGGAATCCTGGCACGAGTTCCAGATTGACTGCCTCAACCTGGTCCACCGTTACAGGCAGCGGCGTCCGCTCTTCCAGCAATCACAGCAACAACCACCCATGGTCTGGCAAGGCCCACAGCAGCAGCAACCCTGGCAGCCCCTTCAGCAGCAGCAGTTCTGGCACCCCCCTCAACCGGCCACCTGGCAGGCACCGCCACAGCAGCAGCAGCAGCAGCAGCAACCTCCAGCAAGTCAGCCAGCACCTCAACCCTTGTTGCCGCCCCAGCCACCACTGGCCTCCCAGTCTTCAGGCCAGTCGTCCTGGACACGGACCACTGAGTGGGAACCACGGATGCCACCTGCCCCATCAGCGACTCTTGTCCAGTCGCCATCACCAACCCCTTTAGTGTCGCCGTCAGTCATCTTAAAGACACCTGTGACATCACCCAGCTTCCTGGCCTGACCCCAGGGTCGGTAGGCAGCATCCTAGAGAGGAGTTCACCTCAACCCCTTCACCTCCAAGGACCTTAACACCCCGACAGTCCACCGTGTATCCCCAGGCAGCGGTCCCAGCATCAGCAAGGACACTGAGTGAGACACTTTGAAAATGTTGTTTGTTGTTTTCATGTTAATAAAGTTGACTACTTTAAAACACTTGTTTTCATTTTCACATTAAAATAAAGTTAGCCACAAATAAAAGAGACACCAAAAGGAAAAGAAAAGAAAAATAAACGAGAAAGATTTTATTTCAATAGTGGTACAAATATAGATGCAGCTCATGGGGATACCATTCTTTCTTGCCAAGGGACGGCACCAGCAGGGACATGTAGTAATGTGACAGGTAGTCTCGCTGATCCTTCGCCTCCCTCGCTGAATGGTGGCCTGGTAGAGGCATCAGCCCAGCAGCTGCTGGTCGAGTCGCCATCTACCAGGATCAGATCATATGTGTCCGGATCTTCGCGGTCCACTTCTGGAATTGCATGTGGGTATCTGATGAGGAGGAGGTTGTGTAGGACACAGGCGCACATGGTGATCAGGTTGATGTTGTCGGGTGCTGCTGCATTGTTGTCAAGAAGCAACGGAACCTGTGAGACAAGATTCCAAAGGCATTCTCCACAACACGACGGGCACGAGACACTCTGTAGCTGTATATGCGTTCTCGATGGACCTGTGATCGGTGGGAGAATGGTTTCATCATCCAGGTTCGGAGTGCGAAGGCGTCATCCCTACGAAGTGATAGGGCACTGGCTTATCATCATTAGGGAGCGGTTCTGCTGAGGCACTCCAGCTCTGTGGTCTTCTACAGCATCATGCAGGGAGCAGTTACTCCATGTTCCTCCATCCGATGCGCCACCCTCTGCCCCAACATCCACATACAGGAACTTGTAGCCAGCATCTGCCACTGCCATCAGTACAATGCTGTGGAAGCCCTTGTAGTTATGGTATTTTGAACCAGCATTGGGTGGCTTTTTCATGGCGATGTGCTTGCTGTCTACAGCTCCCAGACAGTTGTGGTAGTTCCATCTGGAGCTGTACTTGGCAGCAACTTCCTTCCACATCTTTTTCAGTTTTGGGGCAGCGGAGCACTTCGTCCTTGTAGACCGCGATGATGGCTTGACACACCTTGGGTATAAACTTGCAGATTGTACTTGCTTCAACCCTGAAGCTGAACTGCAGACTTGGATAGGAATTTCCAGTGGCTAGGAAGCGGAGGGTGGCAGCCAGCTTGAGTCCAACTGGAAGCGGTTCCTCATGAAGGTGGACTGTTTCTGGAGGCGAGGGTTAACTTCAACCATCTCTTGGAACAGGTCAGGTGTGATTCTGAGGTAATTTTGTAGCCTTGGATCTTCCTTGTGGAGTTCAGTCAGTAGCGTGTCATACTGTCCAAACTCCTGTCTTCTGGCCAACCATTTCCTGACCCACACTTTCCTTGGTGTCCTTCTTCGAGGTGGGGTTGCCTTTTCTTCATCTTCTGCCTCTTGCACCCTTTTCTGCTGCTCTTCAACAATGGCTAGAGCAGCCGCCAGGTATAGGCATCTTCTTGACGCTGTCTCTGGAATTCAGCATGTTGTCTCTTCCACAGGCAATCCAAAAATGACGCCAGGGGTGGGGAGGCCCCCTTTTTATATGGCGTGCCCAAATCGCCACGACGGCCTCCGAATAGCGCAAACTCGTCGGGCCAATGCGGGAAGTGCGTAAACTTTGCGCGAACAGTGCGTAAACTATGCGTAAATACGTCGTGCCAGTTCGTGTCAATGTGGGCACTATTGGGCGCGCATTCGTAACCTATGCGTGAACAGAGTGTGAAGTCGTCGTGAACAGTGCGGGAACAGTGGAGGCTGCGTGCCACCAAAATGGCACGCATTGCCACGACACAGTTTGTGGCAATGCGTGCCACAAAGTCGTGCAAGTGTCAGTGTCACTTTAGACTCCACTCTGTCATGGAGAGCTGTGTGAGTGGACCCCCCCCACACGTCAGATGCATACTCCATACATAAAAAGAAAAAAAAAGAACAAAGGAAACAAAAGAAAGACAAAATAACAAAAGAGAGGCAGAGATAAAGAAAAAAGAAAAAGAGAAAAATGAAGGAAAGAAAAGTCCAACAAAATGAATAGAAAAGACTCGAGGAACAAAGACACGAAATCAATCAACTCAAACACACACACACACACACACACACACACACACACACACACACGCACACACACACACACACACACACACACACACGGTCACCACAAAACAGGTCCAGAACATGTCCATTCGGCTGTTGACCTCGACCAAACATGAAGGAGGAGGAGGAGGAGGAGGAGGAGGAGGAGGAGATAAGAGAGAGAAGTCAATATAGGAGGAAAATGGGAGGGAAGAATTGAGGAAACGAAGGAAGGAAGGTAAGTAGGAACAATTGGAATAAGAAAGGAAGGAAGGAAGGAAGGAAATAAGGGAGGGAAATAGAAAAGAAGGAAGGAAGGAAGGAAGGAAGAAAAGAAGGAAGGGAGGAAGGAAGGAAATAAGGGAGGAAGGTAGGAAGGTAGGAAGGAAGGAAATAATGAAAGGAAATAGGAAAGAAGGAAGGAATGAAGGAAGTAAGGAAGGAAAGAAGGAAGGGAGGAAGGTAAGAAGAAAGAAAGGAAGGAAGGAAGGAAGGAAGGAAGGAAGGAAGGAAGTCGAACTATTATTACTGGTTAAAAGCATTGAGGAAGAAAGAAGAAAGAAAGGAAGAATGAAAAAAGAAAGAAAGGAAGGAAGGAAGGAAGGACAGCGGAGAGGTATACTATTTCGAGTTAGATGAATCGATGAAGGAAGGAAGGAGGAAATTAAGGAAGAAAAGGAAAGTTAAAGAAAAAAGGATGGAAGGAAAGAAAGAAAGAAAAGAAAAGAAAGGAAGGAAAACGGAGAGGCATACAGTTTCGAGTTAGATGAATCGATGAAAGAAGGAAGGAAGGAAGGAGGAAATTAAGGAAGAAAAGGAAAGTTAAAGAGGAAAGGATGGAAGGAAAGAAAGAAAGAAAAGAAAGAAAGGAAGGAAAACGGAGAGGCATACTATTTCGAGTTAGATGAATCGATGAAAGAAGGAAGGAAGGAAGGAGGAAATTAAGGAAGAAAAGGAAAGTCAAAGAAAAAAGGATGGAAGGAAAGAAAGAAAGAAAAGAAAGAAAGGAAAGAAAACGGAGAGGCATACTATCTCGAATTAGACGAATCGATGAAGAAAACAGGGAAGGTAAAAATTAAGGAAGAAGAGAAGAAAAGGAGAAAGGATGAAAGGAAAGAAGAAAGATAAGAGAAGAAGGAAGAAGGAAAGGAGGCAACAAATTAGAACTGATAATGATCCTTAAGAAATACACGATGATAGATTACCCTTAATGATACTGGAGTGAAGAAGGTAAGTAGATAGACAGATAGATAGATAGACAGATAGATAGAGAGAGAAAGAGAGGCGTACAAAAAATAGATGTTGACAGGTAGAGAGAAGTGAGTGGGCGCCCTGACAGGTAACGGCCGATGTAATTAGCCGGTAATGAGGTAATTGTCACACCTGGCGAAGGAGGAGAAGGAGGAGGATGAGGAGGAGGAGGAGGAGGTACAGAGGAAGAAAAAATGGATGAAAAAGAAAACAGGTAATGATGATGTATAAGATGGAAGAAGATAAAAAATGAGGGAATTCGTGGAGGAGGAAGAGAAGAAGAAGCAGGAAAAAGAAAGAGGAAGAAGAGGAAAAAAAGGAATAAATGAGGAAAAGGAAGTAGAAAAATGATAATTATTGTACAGTGGAAGAAGAGGAAAAGGGAAAAAGTGGTGATGGAAGAGGAAGAGGAGGAAGAATAGAAGAAAGAAAAGCGAAATGAGAAAGAAGAGGAAATAGAACGAGAAGAAAAAGAGAGTGAAGGAGAAGAAACAGGAGGAAGTGGTGATGGTTATGATAAAGGAGAATAAGAAAAAGAAGAAAGAGAAGGAGAAGAAGAGGAAGAAGAGAAAGACGATTAAAGAAGATGGAGAGAAAAAGGCGATGAATTATGTGATTGAGGAAGGGAAAAAAGGAAGTTGTGATGATGGTTTAGGAAAAGAAGGAAGAAGAAAAAGAAGAGGAAGAAAAACAAGCAGAAGAAAGAAAGATGATTATACGGTGATAGAAGAAGAGAAAAAGGAGGACATGATATAAAGAAGAAAATGACGAGGAGGAAGAAGAAAAAGGAGAAACAAAAAGAAATATAGATAAAAGAAGAAGAACAAGAAGAAAGAAAGATGACTGTGCAGTAATTGAGGACATGATAGTGACGATAATGCAGGATAAAGAAGAAAATAAAGAAGAAAAAGAAGAAAAATGAAAAAAAAGAAAAGGAGGAAGAAGAGCAAGAAGAAAGAAAGATGATTGAACAATGATAAAATAAAAGAAAATGGAGAACATGATATTGATGGTAAAGCAAAGAGGAAAATAAAGAGGAAGAAAAAGAAAAGAAAGAAGAAAAAGAAAAGGAAGAAGAAAAAGAAAAGGAAGAAGAAAAAACGATTGTACAGTGAAAGAAGAAGAGGAAATGATAATGCAGAATAAAGGAAAAATAAAGAGGAAAGAAGATAAAAGAATAAGAAGAAAAGGAAGAAGAAAAATGATTGTACAGTGAAAGAAGAAAAGGAAATGATGATGCAGAATAAGAAAGAAAATAAGGAGGAAGAAAAAAACAGAAGAAAGATGATAATGCAAAATAAAAAAAAGGAAGAAGAAGAAAAAGAACAAGAAGAAAGATGATAATGCAGAATAAGGAAGAAAATAAAGAGGAAGAAGACGTAAAAGAGTAAGAAGAACAAGAAGAAAGAAAGATGATTAGACAGTGATACAAGAGGAGAAAAAGAGAATGGAGAAAATGGAGAGAGGTAATACAGAAGAAGAAAACAAAGAGGAAATAGAAGAGAAAGAAGAAGAAGAGGAGTGTTGGCCCAGGTGAGGTGGCGGCGAGGGCTTCACACCTGTCCAGTCGAGAGTAATTAGTGAGGTGTGTGCAGTCCCTCAATGACCTCATCACGCCTTAATTAGCAGCTCCTCCCTAATGGCAGCCGCCTCGGTGGGTCATTATACGGCTAACTCTGAATAAAAATAAATATCCACTAATCATTGTAATTATCTATCGCGATTATCTATGCATTGACCTATTTTTTCTTTTAAGTATTTTTCTTTCTCTTTCGTCCAATGAGAGTTTAGTTCTTAATTCTCTCTTTGTTGTTGTTGTTGTTGTTAGTCTTGTTCCTGTTCTTCACTTTCTTCTTCTTCATCTTCATCTTGTTCTTGTTCTCGTTGTTCTTCTTTTTCCTGCTC
>NC_066571.1:4865782-4878282 GCF_024679095.1 Eriocheir sinensis
GAGAGAGAGAGAGAGAGAGAGAGAGAGAGAGAGAGAGAGAGAGAGAGAGAGAGAGAGAGAGAGAGAGAGAGAGAGAGAGAGAGAGAGAGAGAGAGAGAGAGAGAGAGAGAGAGAGTGAGTGGGGGAACAGATATGTCAGCAAAACGACACACACACACACACACACACACACACACACACACACACACAAAAACACACACACACACACACGAGCCTAAATGCTCCTCCTCCTCCTCCTCCTACTACTACTACTACTACTACTACTACTACTACCGTTACTACTACTACTACTACTACTACTACTACTACTACTACTACTACTACTACTACTACTACTTCCCTTCTCCTTTCCTCCTTCCCTTTAGCTCCTCAATCCTTCATTTTTCCCCTTCAGTCTCTCTCCTTCTCCTTCCTCTCCTCCTCCTTTCTTTCTTTCGTCCTGTAGGTTCAAATAGCACTCTGCACGTCTTCTAAGGGGTTTTAGAACCTCTCATTTCCTCTTCTTTGAGTGATGAAGATTAAAGATTTCTCCTCCACTCATCTCCCTTCTCCTCCTCCTCTTCTTCATTCTCCTTTTTTTCTCCTTTCTCAACACTTTCTTTATCTATTCAATCCTCTCTTTCTCTCTCTAATCGTTTCTCCTTTTTTTCTTTTCTTACCATTTACCTCACTTATGCTCTCTCTCTCTCTCTCTCCTTTCGTTTATTTCCTTTTCTCTCCTGTTTCGTTCTCGCGTCTTTACCCTCCATCTTTATTCCTTCTTCTCTTTCTACACACCCTCGCCCTTTCTCTCTCCATTTTGTGTCCTTTTATTCTTCCTGACACTTCCATTCTCTCCCCTTCCTTGCCTTCCTCACTCCCTTCTTTATCTCTCTCTCTCTCTTCTTTTTCTTTATCGTCTTTTGTTTCTTGTCATCGTTTTTCTCTTCGTTCTATTTTATTCTCCATCCTTCAACGTTTCTCATTCTTCTTTCCCTCTTCCCTTTCTTTTTATTTATTTTTCTACGTTTTCCCTCATTTTTTATATGGTTCAGACCCTTCTTTTCCCTCCTTTTCCTTTCTTTTATATTCTCCCATTATTTTTTCATCTTCCTTCTTTTCTACTTTTTTTCCTTTTCTCCTTCACTGATTTTACCTCTCCTCCCCATCTCCTTTTTCTCTCTCGTTTCTTCTTTTTTTATTTTTCAAACATTTTCTCTTTTTTTTTCTTCCTATTATAGTCCCATTGTTTCTATATCTTCCTTTCTTTCTACTTATTTCCCTTTCTCCTTCATTCATCTTTCCTCTCCTTCTCAGCTTCTTTTCTATCTTAAAACTCTTCTCTTTTTCTTACTCTCAATTCTCTTTCCCACTCAGTTTCTCTCTTCTTAGCTCCTCTTCCTTACCCTTCATAATCATCATCTTCCCTTTCTCTCGTCATTTATCACTCTCTCCTTTCCTTTCCCTTCCTTTCATTATCATTTTCCTTTCTCTCCTCTTTCCTCTACATTTTTTCCTTTCCTCTTACTTTCCCATTACTTCCTTCATCTTACTTTCTCTCCCTCCCTTGCCTCTTTTCAATTAGTTAGTCAGTCAGCTTGTCAGACAATCATTTAACCAATCAGTCAGTCGGTCAGCCATCTGCTTAGTAAATCAGCTTGTTACTCAGCCAGCCACTCAGTCAGCCAGTCAGCCATCTACTCGGTCAGCTAGTCAGTCAGCCAGCCAGTCAGCAAGTCAGTCAGTCAGTCAGTCACACACACTCAAACCCACATCTTCTTCATCCTCCTCATTCCAGCCAGTCAGTCATCCAGTCAGTCAATCTACCAGTCAGTCAGTCAGCCAGCCAGTCAGTCAATCAGCAAGTCAGCAAGTCAGTCAGTCAGCTAGCCACACACACTCGAACCCACTTCTTCTTCCTCCTCTTCATTCCAACCAGTCAGTCATCCAGTCAGTCAGTCAGTAAGTCAGGCAGCCAGTCATGTGTGAATCAACCAGTCAGCCATACACGCTCTAACTCAGCTCCTCTTCTTCCTGCTCATCCTCCTCCTCCTCTTCCTGCTACTCCTCCTTCTCCTCTTCCTCCTCCCCCTCCTTCCATGCTCTTCCCTTTATCCACCTCGGCGTAACAAGCTAAAGGGGACGCCGAACAGAGGAATACAAGACGCCGAACAACATTATTCCCTTAAGTAGCGAAGAGTTGCATCAATTAACCACATCATCGTCAAGACTTGGAGGGAAGAGGGGGAGGAGGAGGAGAGGGGAAGGAAGAGGAGGAGGAGGAGGACGAGGAGGAGAGGAGGAATATAGGAAGAAGTTACTGGTTCTCTCTCTCTCTCTCTCTCTTTCTTCTTTTTATTTATTCCCTTCTCTTTTCATTCACTGTTTTTTTCCCTCTTTTCACTTTCTCTCTCTCCGTTCTCCTTCATTTCACTTTCTACATTTATCGCCAAACTCTTCTTCTTCTTCTTCCTCCTCTTAGGCCCCTTTTACCTCCCCTTTCTCTTATTCTGCCTTTCTTCTTCCCTGATATCCTCTTTCTCTCCTTTCCCTCTCCTTCTTTTCTCTTATCTCATTTTCTTCCTTCTATCCTTCTACTCTTACTTTTCTTTCCTTCTTCTCCCCGCACTCATTTCCTCCTCTCCTAATCTCCTTCTCCTCCTCCTCTCTCCTTTACATTCCTCTCTTTCCCGTCTCTGTCTCCCTCTCTCCTCCCTCCAACTCTTACCGTCATCTCAATTACCTCTCTCTCTTCGTCCTCCTCCTTCCCTCTCACTTATCTCTCTCTCTTTTCCTTTCTCTGTCTTCCTCTCGCCTGCCTCCATCTCTCCATCTCCATTTCTCTCACTCCTTCTTCCCTCCCACTTACCTCCCTCTCTGCATTCCTCCCTCCTTCCTCCTTCTCTCCCCCTCATCATCAGCGCGCGGGAGCAGGTTGGAGGGAGGACAAACCTCACCTGCCGAGATATTACACACCTGAGTACACCTGAACACACACACACCTGGGGAGGAAGGTAACTTGTGATACCTTTCCCCTAGTCACCTGTCACGCGGGGAGGATGTGTACAGGGGGAGCAGGGGGGGAGGGGGGCAGAGGTGGGGAGAGGAGATAGAGGGTGAAGGAGAAAGGGAGGAAAAAGTAGGTTAGAGGAAGGTAAGGGAGGAAGGGAGGGAAAGAAAGAAGAAGAAAAGTAGGTTAGAGGAAAGTATTGGAGGAAGAAAGGGAGAGAAAGGGGAAGAATTGGAGTAGTTGTGAAGGTGAGGGTGGGACGCTAAGGGTGAGGAAGAGGGAGGTTAGAGGAAGGAAGGGGAGGAGGAGGGAGATGAAAGGGAGGAAGAAAGTAAGGAAAAGGAAGGTGCGGGGGAGGGAGAGGTGGGTTGGAGGAAAGTAGTGAATGAACAGAGGGGAAAAAGGGGGTGGATGAGGTGGAAGGGGGAGGTGAGAATGAGGTGGATTAGTAACTGTTGAAGGGAAGGAAGAGGTGGAAGGGGTGGGAGGGGCATGAAAAGGAGGAAGAGGAAGAGGAAGACAGACTAGAAAAAGATGGAGGGAGGGAAATGGAAGAGAGGGATTGGAGATAAGAAGGGAGGGGAGAGGAGGAAGGGGAGGAAGGGGGGAAAGAGGAGGAAGGGGCATGGAAGGATAAATAGGAAGAGTAAGACGGGATAGAGAAAGATGGAGGGAGGGATATGGAAGAGGAGGATTGGAGGGAAGGGAGGGAAGGGGGGGAAGGGGTGGAAGAGGTGGAGGGGGCATGGAAGGACGAAGAGGAAGAGGAAGACAGGATAGAGAAAGATGGAGGGAAGGATATGGAAGAGAGGGATTGGAGATAAGAAGGGAGGGGACAGAGGAAGGAGAGGGGAGAGACTGAGGAGGTAAAAGGAGGAAAAATAAGGAAAATAATGGGGAGTTTATTAGTGAGAAAAATAAGAGGGAAGTAGATATGTCTTTGGGGAGAAAAAAAAAGACATGTGGGGATCTCTCTCTCTCTCTCTCTCTCTCTCTTTGGGGGCTCAGCTTTAGGTAGCTTTTGCTGTGGTAATGAGGAATAACACACACACACACACACACACACACACACACACACACACACACACACACACACACACACACACACACACACACACACACACTCATCTTCTTGGTACTAAATCTTAAAATGGAGTCCAGCTTTGTTTAAATTCTAATGGAAAAGAAAAATATTACTACCACCATCACTGCTACTACTACCACTACTACTACTACTACCATTACTACTACTACTACCACTACTACTACTACTACTACTACTACTACTTGTATTACTGTTACCATTAGTACAATAACAAAACAAACTACTAAACATTTAAACAAATACTACTACTACTACTACTACTACTACTACTACTACTACTACTACTACTACTAATAATAATAATAATAACAACAATAACAACAACAGAGGCAAGCGTTTCGAACCAAAATGTGTCGTGAATCATATAAATTCCCAGCGGAGATACGTGACATCTCTCTCTCTCTCTCTCTCTCTCTCCTGCCTCTTGTTTCCTATCTTTTCGTTTTCTCTTTATTTCCCTTTCTCATTTTTCTCCCTTTTTATTCTCTCTAAATCTCTCTTCTTATCTTTCCTTCGTCTATTTTCAACCTATCTTTTTTGTCCTAATTCTCTCTCTCTCTCTCTCTCTCTCTCTCTCTCTCTCTCTCTCTCTCTCTCTCTCTCTCTCGCACTCACTCACTTTCTCCATTATCCGCACCTAGATTTGCTCACCTGAATAGAAATCACCCTATTATGATCTTCAGGGCAGGGCAGGTACGTTTTAATTATCCTAATGATGGTTATATTTTCCTCAGCCTCCGCGAAGCACCTTTGTAGAAGCGAGAGTAAACACCCTCATCAGCTGGCCAGGTGTACTGACCCTTGAGGCACCTGGGGGAAGGCTCACGTGGGATGGGGTGGCAAGGGATGAGAAGAGGGAAGCAGGATGGGATGAGAGGGGAAGGTATGGGAGAGAGGAAAGGGGATGGAGGAAGAGGAAGGAGATGGCATAGAAGGGAAAGTGAAAAAGTGGTTAGGAGGGAGAGAAACAACAGGGAATGAAAGAGGTAGGTAAAAGGGAGAGAAAAACAAGGTGGAAAGGTGGGAGAGGGGAGGAAAGTAGGGGAATGGAAGGGAAAGGAAAGATGTGGGTAGGAGGGAGAATAACAGCAAGGGATGAAAGAGGTAAGTAATAGGGAGAGAAAAGAAAGGAAAAAGGGTGGGAGAGGATAAGTACGGTGTGAGAAGGGAGGGAAAAGGAGAGAGATGAGGGAAATAAGAGAAGGAAAGAAAAAAAAGGAGAAATGCAAAGGGAGAGAAAAAAGTGCATAGGAGATAATAAACAAAGGGAAGAGAGAAAGAAGTAAAAATGGTAAATGAAGAGAAGAAGAGGGAGGAAATGGAGGAAAATAAGAAAAAAGGAAGAAAGGAAGGGCAGAAAAGGCATAAGATAAAAAGAAGGAGAGAAAGAAGGACAAGAGGTAAATATGGAATGCGAAGGAAAAAGAGAAAAGGAAAGTGAAATAAAAGAAGAAAGAAGAGAAGGAAGTACATAAGAGAAAAACAATAAGGAGGAATATGAAGGAAAAAAAGAAGGAAAAAAGAGGGAAAAATAAGGAGAGGAAAGGAAGGAGAGTAGAGGATAAGGGACAAAAAAGAAAGAGTGAAAGACGAACAGAGAAGTAAAAATGACATGTGAAGAAAAGAAGGAAGAGGAAGAGAAGGAAAATAAAAAAGGTAAAGGAGGAAGGAAAGAAGGAAGGAAGGAAGGAAAAGTGGAGAAAAAGATAGAAGACGGATAATAGAGGAAGGTGCAAGAAAGAAGAGAGAAAAACAAACGAAGAGAGGGAGGAAGAAGAGGAGGAGGAGAAAGATGGAAGGGGAATGAAAAAAAGAAAGAAAAAAAGATAGAAAGAAGGGAAGAGAAGAAATGTACGTAGAGGGAGAGAGAAGGAGAAAGACAACAGAAATAGAGATAGAAGTATAGATAGATAGATAGATAAATTATATACAAAGGAGGAAATATCGGTGGAAAAAAATATAATGTAGAATTTAAAAAAAGATGGATTGGAGGGAGAAAAAAGAGAGATGATAAAAAAGATGAGAATGAGAAAGAAGAAGAGGAGGGAGGAAAGGGGGGAGGCGAGAAGGCGTAAGTAAAAGGTAAATGGAAAGAAAAATAGAGAGATAGATAGATAGAGAGAGAAAGGATAATAAAGTAGAAGAAAAAGTGGATGAAATGAAAGAAGGAAGAAAGAAAAGAAGGCATAAGTAGGTGGAGGAAAAAAAAGAGGAGGAGAAGAAGGAAGAGGAGAAGAAGGAGGAGGAGGAAGGAAGCGAGAGAAAAGAAAAAAAGGTAAATGAAAAGGAAAAAAAACAAGAGATAGAAAGAAAAATGTATAAGAAAAAATATATGAAATGGAAGGAGGAAGGAAGAAGAGCAAATCAGAGTAGGTGGAAGAGGAGGAAGAGGAAGAGGAGGAGGAATACATAGGAATACATAGGAAGAACAGACACCAGAAGAGGAGGAGGGGAAGAAAAAAATGAATGAATGAAAAGAGGAAGGAAGAAGAGCAAATAAGAATAGGTGCAGGAAGAGGAAGAGGAGGAGGAGGAGGAGGGGAAGGAGGAGGCGAGAAGACGTAGGTGAAAGGTAAATGCAACTTGTGATAACTTTTTTAAAATACACGATCGTAATTTTTCTTTTCTTTTCTCTTTTCCTTCCCTCGCCAGTTTTTTTTTTTGCTCGAGTTTCTCCTCAATTTTCCTTCCCTCACACTTCCTCACAGCCGAAGCAAAAATACTCCAAACTCATTCCCTTCACAGTTCCTGGAAAAACTCTCTCTCTCTCTCTCTCATTTTTTGCATTGTCTGCTTTTTTTGTGCTATTTTTCCTTCCATCCCTCTCTCATTTTTCTCTCATTCTATATTTTCTTTCTTATCTTTCCTTCAACTTTCTATTCTGTCTTTTTGTGTTTTCTTTCTTTCCTTCCTTCGTTCCTTACTTCCTTCCTGCCTACCTGCCCTCCTTCCTTCTCTCTCTCTCTCTCTCTCTCTCTCTCTCTGCAGACAAATTTTCTAAGGTCCTTTTTTAATTCCCAAAGTTAAAAAAAAGAGCGAGTGGAAAGTTTTAATTGCACTGAATTATGGACGATCTCCCTTTTTTTCATTTTCTTAGGTTTCCCAATTACGGTGGTGTATGTGGGTCTTTTATAACGGAATGAGGCGTGTGCATGCGTGTGTGCGTGTGTGTGTGTGTGTGTGTGTGTGTGTGTGTGTGTGTGTGTGTGTGTGATAGAGCTGTGAGATAGTTAAGATTCCCAAATCGAACAGTTTATATCAATGAAATACTTTACTCTATCAATTCCTGTGTGTAAAAAAGATACTTATACTTAAAGGAAATCATAGGAAGAAATGTGATAAAAAGCTGGACGTACTTAACTTGACTGAACCCCAAGGAAATACATAAAACAAGAACAGATTAATAAAACACACACACACACACACACACACACACACACACACACACACACACACACACACACACACACACACACACACACACACACACACACACACACACACTCAGACAAATAAACACACAAACGACAGTAAATGACTAACTACGCAAGCGAATTCAAGTTAAAAAAAAAGAACAGATTAATAAAACACACACACACACACAAAAAAAAACAATCACACAGTCGACAGTAAATGATTAACTACACAAGCGAGTTCGTTAAAAAAAATGGACCTAAAAGTTAAAATAATGCCAAGAAACTCAACCTCCATCGAAGAGCCAAAAAATGAGAATTCTAAGCTCAGGAAAGGCTCAGTCAAGGAGAGACAGGCACGAGTTGAAGAAAATTAAGTCACACAAGATAAAATAAACGGGACAGCTGAGATTAGATGGATGGGTGGACTTTTTGTGTCGTAGTGAGTATTTGGTGTTTTTTTAATTATTTTTTTACCTTTGC
Source organism: Eriocheir sinensis (assembly GCF_024679095.1). NCBI lineage: Eukaryota > Metazoa > Arthropoda > Malacostraca > Decapoda > Varunidae > Eriocheir > Eriocheir sinensis. The sequence continues at coordinate 4,873,773 of NC_066571.1, forward strand.
TTTGCCTCTGTTGCTGTAAAAAATGAAAGGAACGGGGTAGTGATCAACAGTCTTTCTTGTTTTTTTTTCAGTTTTTTTTTTTACCATTGAACTTCCTCTGTTGCTGCATAAAAAAGAAAGAAAAGGAACAGGGTAGTGATAAAGTCTTTCTTGATGTTTTTTGGTTGTTTTTTTACCCTTGAGCTGCCTCTGTTGCTACAAAAAAGAAAAAAAAAAAAGAAAAGAGACGGGGTAGTGACAGACTGCTTCCTTTACTAGACATATAAAAGACAGACGCCTGAAATAAAATAAAAATAAAATAAAATAGAAGACAAAATGGAGCTGGGGCAGTGAAAAGTGAATGGAAAGAAAACAAAACAAAAAACGGATGTCCGAATGGTAGTATATAAGAAAATTAAGTGGATGTGAAAGTAGAAAGTGGAAAGAAAGAAAAGGAAGATGACAAAAACTAGACTGAGTATGATGAATGTGAAAGGTTAAGAGAAGAAAAAAGAAAAGATAAAAGGATAAAATAGGAAAACAAAACAAAAGAGTTGGGGCAAATAAAAGTACATACATAGACACCTGAAAAAAAAAGAACGGGGTAGTTAAAAGTAGACAAACTCCTGAAATAAAAAAAAAATAATATAAAATAGGAAAACAATGCAAAAAAGTTGGGTCAGATAAAATTACATAGATAGACACCTGAAATAAAATGAAGAACGGGGTAGTTAAAAGTAGACACACTCCTGAAAAAAAAAAAAAAAAAAAGGAAAACAATGCAAAAAAGTTGGGTCAGATAAAATTACATAGATGGACGCCTGAAATAAGATGAAGAACGGGGTAGTTAAAAGTAGAAAAAAACTCCTGAAATAAAAAGAAGGATAAAATAGGAAAACAATGCAAAAAAGTTGGGTCAGATAAAATTACATAGATAGACGCCTGAAATAAGATGAAGAACGGGATAGTTAAAAGTAGACAAACTCCTGAAAAAAAAAAGGAAAACAATGCAAAAAAGTTGGGTCAGTTAAAATTACATAGATAGACACCTGAAAAAAAAGAACGGGGTAGTTAAAATTAGAAAAAACTCCTGAAATAAAAAAAAAAGATATATAAACAGCAAAAAAAGTTGGGTCAGTTAAAATTACAGACACCTGAAAAAAAAGAACGGGGTAGTTAAAATTAGAAAAATCTCCTGAAATAAAAAAAAAGGATAAAATAGGAAAACAGCAAAAAAAGTTGGGTCATTTAAATGTACATAGATAGACACCTGAAAAATAATGAAGAACGGGATAGTTAAAAGTAAACAGACGCCTGAAATAAAAAAAAGGAAGATGAATAGTGAAACAAAACAGAATAAACGCAAGAGCTGAAAGTAGACAGATAAGAAAAAAACAACGGGTTACATAAAGTAGACACACACCTGAAAAAAAGGAAAAAAAAAAGATTGAGACGGAGGTAAAATCAAAACAAAACAAACACACAAAAATCAAAACAAAGTGGCGGGCTAGTTAGTTAGTTAGCTAGTTAGTTAATTAGACACCGCTGAAATGAAAAAAGAAAGTGAAATGAAAATGAAAGGAACACGGTAAATCAAACCAGACGGACACCGGAAATGAAAATGAACAGGTTAATTCAGGAGCAGTAAGTAGCGGTTTTTTTTTATTATTATTATTTTTTTTTACGCCCTCGCACTGTCTCCTCTGCTGTAAAACAAAAAAAAAAAAAATACAGGTAGACTCACATGTAGGGAAACAAAAGGCTCATGATTTGTATATAAAACTTTAATACAGTACAAGTAGCATCATCATCATCATCATCATCATTATCGTAAGGACAGTATTCGACACATCTTGTAGTACAGAAAAAGTGGCGGCGGCGTCTTCACCTTCTTCACCTTCATCACCTTCATGTTTATATATAGAGTTTTTTGGTCACCTTCCATATTCTCTCCTTTTGTTTCACGTTCACATTCGTATATTTTTTGCTTTCGTCATCTTTCTTTTTTTTTCTTTTTCTTTCTTTTTCTTTTACCTTAATGTTTATATATAGAATTTTTTGGTCACTTTCCATATTTTCTCCTTTTGTTTCACTTTCACATTCGTATATTTTTGCTTTCGTCATCTTTCTTTTTTTTTCTTTTTCTTTCCTTTTCTTTTACCTTAATGTTTATATATAGAGTTTTTTGGTCACTTTCCATATTCTCTCCTTTTGTTTCACTTTCACATTCGTATATTTTTGTTTTCGTCATCTTTTTCTTTTTCTTTTTTTATCACTTTTCATTTTTTTTGTTTTGTCATATTCATCTTTTCTTTTCTTTCCCTTTTCTTCTTTACACTTTCACACCCATATTTTTTTCATTTTTCATTGTCACTTTCATTATTTTCTTTCTTCTTTTCAGCTTTACATTCATCATATTTGTCTAGTCTTCCTCACATTCTTTCTTTTTTTTCTCCCTTCCTTTCTTTCTTTTTTCTTTTCAACTTAACATTCATCATTTGTTTTGTTTTCCTCGCCTTCTTTCTTTTTTTCCTCCCTTCTTTTCTTTCTTTTTTCTTTTCAGCTTTACACTCATCATATTTGTCTTGTTTTCCTCACTTTTTTTCTCCCTTCCTTTCTTTCTTTTTCTTCTTTTCAGCTTAACATTCATCATTTATTTTGTTTTCGTCACCTTATTTTTTTGTCTTCTTTCCTTTTCCTGTTTTTTTTTCACTCACACTCATAATATTTTTCGTCACCTTCTTTGTCTCTTCTTTTTTCTTTTCACCTTAACATATTTTTTTGTCTCCTTTTCTCCTGTTTTTTCATTCACTTTCATCATATTTTTCGTCACCTTTCTTTTCTTTTTCCTTCTCTCCACCTTCACATTCATCATACTCAGTCTAGTTTTTGTCATCTTCCTTTTCTTTCTTTCCACTTTCCACTTTCACATCCACTTAATTGTCTTACATACTACCATTCGGACTTTCATTTTTTTGTTTTCTTTCCATTCACTTTTTTTATCACAAAGACGAGAAAGTTTATATCCGGAGTCTATTTCAATTTGTTTTATCTGTCTTTTTTCTTTATTTTCCGGTTTGTTCGTTCCACTTCACGTTCACACATTTTTTTCGAGGTCGAGTTTCGGAGTTTTGTTGTTTTTCTCCCATTTTCTTTTCTCTCACTTTACGTAATATCACAAATGTAGTTTCTGTCTCTTTCCTTCGCCTTTACTTAACCATTTTTTTGTTGACCATTGCCTTCACGTTTTTCCAAGTATAGTTTTTTATGTTATTTTATTTTTTTATCCTTTTCCTTCGTTTATCTTTTTACTCTTATTCTCCTTCACGTTCCTCTATTCCTCTCCTTCTCTTTACTTTAATTCTGCTTTTCATTCTCTTTTTTTTCAGTACATCTCCGGCATTTTTATTATTTTTGGTTTGTTTTCCTCTCACTTTTTTGTGACGAATATGAGTGAGTGAGTGAGTGAGTGAGTGAGTGAGTGAGTGAGTGGGGGAAGGAGGGAGGGAGGAAGTGGACAGCTATGGTGGTGGTTTTTTTCTATTTCTTTTTTCTTTTTCTTTTTTTTCGATTTCTTCAATTTAATTATTTTCTTTTTTTTATATATTTTTCTGTGGACTTGTTCTTTTTTTATATATTTTTCTGTGGACTTGTTCTTTTTTTTATGCATTCCTTTATTATCATTTTTCTCTTATTCTTTTTCTTTTCATCTCTTTCCCTTTTTCTCTTTTATTTTTTCTGTATTTAATTTTATTCCTTTCCTCCTTCCTCCTTTCCTCGTGAACTTGTTGGGGGAAGCTTTTATTCTCTCTCATGTTTGCTCTCTTTCCTATTCTTCCTCTTTTTATTTTTTCCATATTCAGTTTCTCTTTTATTTTATTGCTTTTTCTCTTCCATCTCTCTTTTTTCACTCACTCAATTTTTATTTTCCATCTTTTTGTTCTTTTCTCTGTACGAGTCGTTGGTAGTCAAAATCACGTCCAACTTCTTTAACTTTCATTCGAATTGTTTCTTTCCACACTATTTTTTTTATATCTTTTACCTCTCCTCTTTCTACCTGACCCTTTTTCACATTCCTCAATTCCTCTCCTTCTCTTTACTGTAATTCTGCTTTTCATTCACTTTTTTTTTCGGTACATTTCTGGCATTTTTATATTTCGTTCAGTTTTTACATAATCTTATTGCTCTATTTCCTCTATAAGTCGTCAAAATCAATTCTGGATTCTATAACTTTAATTTCGTTTTTTGATTTTTATATTCACATGCTTTCTTTTCTCTGCTTTCCTTCCCTCTTCCTCCTCTCACTCTCTCCCACACACTCTTTCTCTCACTCCTCTCGGCCGTACAGGAAACATAAAACATGGATTCTATAACTTTAATTTCGTTTTTGTTTTTTTATTCACAAGGTTTCTTTTCCTTGTTTTCCTTCCCTCTTCCTCCTCTCACTCTCTCCCACACACTCTTTCTCTCACTCCTCTCGACCGTACAGAAAACATAACACACAATTATTTAAAACACTTCCAACCAACGA